>NW_023270504.1:25813436-26017559 GCF_011800145.1 Mirounga leonina
CCTTCCTTCCTTCCTTCCTTCCTTCCTTCCTTCCTTCCTTCCTTCCTCCCTTCCTACATTTTTCAGCTTTATTGAAGTATAACTGACAAATAAAATTGTAAGATATTTAAAGTGTACAGCATGGTGATTTGATACATGTATACATTATAAGAGGACTCCTCCCATCGAGTTAAAATTTTTTTTTTTTTGCTGTCTACAGGAGATATACCTTTTTTCTTTTCATATTTTTATTTAAATTTTAGTTAACATACAGTGTAATATTGGTTTCAGGAGTAGAACTGAGTGATTCATCACTTACATATAATACCCAGTGCTCAGTACAAGTGCCTTCCTTAATACCCATCACCCATTTAACCCATCCCCCGCCCTCCTCCCCTTCAGCAACCCTCAGTTTGTTCTCTGTCATTAAGAGTCTCTTATGGTTTGTTTCCCCCTCTTTCTCTTCTTTTTTCCCCCCTTTCCATATGTTCATCTGTTTTCTTTCTTAAATTCCACACGAGTGAAATCATACAGTATTTGTCTTTCTCTGACCTATTTCACTGAGGACAATACTCTAGCTCCATCCACGTTGTTGCAAATGGAAAGATTTCGTTCTTTCTGGTGGCTGAATAATATTGCATTGTGTATATATACACCACATCTTCTTTATCCATTCACCAGTTGATGGACATTTGGGATCTTTCCATAATTTGACTATTGTTGATAATGCTGCTATAAATATTGGGGTGCATGTGCCCCTTCAAATCTATATTTTTGTATCCTTTGGGTAAATCCCTAGTAGCACAATTGCTGGATTGTAGGGTAGCTCTATTTTTAACTTTTTGAGGAACCTCCAAACTTGTTCTCCAGAGTGGCTGCCTCGGCGAGAATTTTAAAGATGTAGAAAATCATCATTAACTTCTTCTGAAATGGTCGTTATTTTGCCATATCAAACTTTGCTTTTCTGCGAGAGGAATGAAAGCCTTTTGGTTTGCTGAGCCACCCAGCACACGGTTCTAGCCTTGTATAGAGATTCGCCTATATTAAGAAAGACGGGAGGGAAACTTACCAGGTGCTCTTCTAAGTGGCAGTAAATTGTGGTAGGAGATTCCACCAGGCTGTGGGAGGCATTTCTAGAAGCCAGGATAAGAATGATATGGGAAAACTCAGAGACCAGTCTTTGCCCCATGGTGGCTTGAAATATGTAGTCAAACAGGGTCTGGGGTTAAACATAAATGAGGAAAACGCTCCTGTCTTTTCATATTGTCACAGTGTTCCCTGCGCTGGCCAGGGTATGCCTTTAGGAAAGATGTTTTCTAACAATGTGGTGTTAAAGGGTCCCTTCAGGACTTAGGCGCTCACCCCCCAGCTGCTGATGGTCCCAGCTGGCAGCCCCTCTCAGAACTGCGGTAAGTGGAAGGGGGTTGCCTGGACCAGGGCCACTCCTTGTTCAGGGGCTTCCTCTCATCTCTGCAGGGGCATGAGGCCCGCCTTGGCTCAATTCCAGATAATTCCAAGGGCTACCTCAGCCCCAGAACTCCATGTGCAATTGGCTGAAACGTATTGCAGCTCAGCTCTTCCCCCTCCACATTCTGCTCACCTCGCTCTCCCCCCAGGGCGTCCTTCTGGAGCACGTGCCCGGTCAACCCCTGCAGGCCAGACACACAGCTCCCCATCCCAGAGTCTGCTTCCCGGAGAACCTGACCCAAGACACAAAACACGACACATGGGGGCATTTGCTTTTGTTGGAATGATGGCTGGATTTACCTTTCTCAGGTTCCCATCCTTACTTTCCAAACGTTGTGGCTCTGGTAATGAATGCATGCTATTCCAGGGTTTTCCAAGGAAAAACCTCTGGAATAAGCCTGATCGATACTCCTTTTGAATGTTACCTTTTTCCAGTCCTGTTAATAGGATTTTAAAAGGTATTCTCAGAATTCAAACATTTCAATGGAATGTGTCTTGATGTGCGTTTCTTTTATTTAATATGCCTGGAATGAGGTGATCACCTTCAGTCTGCATATTCACTCCTTTCTCAGCTCTGAAAGGTATTCTTCCAGGGCGGGAATGGAGTCCAGTATAGCCATTCCAACTGTTCTGATTATTTTAAGGAAACGTAGAAGTTGTGGGTTGGTTTTCTGGTTTTTTATCTTCATGTTCACCATCTTTTTTCTGAGCATGTGTCTCCTTGTCCCGATCCTCTACATTCAGGAGTTTGCCCTTCCCGGAGTACCATGTTCCTTTTTTTCCCTGCCCTCTCCCCTTAGAATCAATCCATCTATATAATCTCCAATAAATTATTTGAGCAGCTTCAAAGCTCTCACTTGTAAGATCCTCCATGGATAATCGTGAAGAGAGGTGAAGATTTCTCCTAAGCCCCCATAACCCTACTCTTCTGAACTTCTTGTGCTGCTAATGGCCTTACCTTTACCTGCTATATGTATCCCCCTGCTAGTAAATGAAGAGGTTGGACCGGGCAAGTACTAACATCCATTCCTGCATGGACACGTACAGTTCTACAGGTCAACTAAAGTTCCACAAACATGAAGAGTATGGTCAGTCTTACCTTCCACGTTGCCATTCTACTCATCTTTTGCACCCCAGGCCCTGGCCATCTGTGTCTCTGATATCCTCACCCAATTCAGCACAGGGAAGGGTTGTGGGAGTTTCTACTCTTGCCTCAATGCGCAGGGGTATCTGATCTGCTCAGCCACAGCAGAGGGCGCCAGAGAGCAGAACCCACCCTTGAAGGCTTAGCCACCAGTTCTGGAAGACCAATCAGATGTTTCCTCAGAATGCAGCCTTATGTGCACCTCTGGGTAGCCTCCTGCTCCCGGCCCCTTTCTGTACAGCAGGAAATGGCAGTGCCGCCAGAACCAGAGCCCTCCCAAACCAGGCTAGAAGACAGACATCTCCTCAGGACTCTTGCCCAGATGCAGTGGAACCCACTTATTCTTCCGCCCCTCCCATGGTGCACACAGCTTTATCTGCAGAAAGGAAGTGCAAGGTGAAAGCCAGATGGGAATTCAAACAGACAGCTCTACGTATGAGTTCAGGAACCTTCATGTTTTATTGCCCCACCTTTGTCTCACTTCCTGTCTGTCTAACAGAGCAAGGAGCTGAGGACTGAGGCTTCTAAGCCAAGATGTCTTCCTCAATTAGGGGAATGAAGCCATAGGCCCTAAGCGAAGGAGGCAGACTTTTGACATGGATCCCACATCATAACCTGCTCCTAGTTTTCTCCCAGCATGATGGACTCTGGTTGGCCTGCATCTAATTCTTCAGAGAGTATATGTCAACTTCTATCAAGAACCACATCTGCTTGGTCTGAGGGAGGCTGCTAGTTGAGAAACAGATGAGGCCCCGAAAACAGGCCTCTTCAACCCTTTTCTGGGGGCCACATTCCTACTCTACTTGGAAACTTTTCTCAGGATCGGCCTTCACAACTTCAAATTTGGTTTTCTTAGCTGCCAACCTCTGTCTTCACTGTACTGACTCCACCTGTCTTTTCTGATTGCTCACTGTCTTGTCACAGGGCAAGGTTTTTTCTCTGTATCTCTCTTCTCAGTGGCTCCCACCTCCTTCCAGAAAGCCCCCTGAAGCTCCTTTCTGGGTCGATGGGCAGCATATGTAGGGAGCTTTTCACTATCATGATGTCAAAAATAGGTAGTATTATTAACATGGGCAGATACTGGCTTGGTGGGTCCAGAAGCTTCTACAATTTTAGGAGGCCTCTCTAAGAAAAAGTACTCCAAATTATAAAATAAAATCGGATACACAGTGAATATTTAGCATGAAAAGTTCCAAATACAAATTTTAGGCTAAACCGGAAACGTCACAAAATCCTTAACAGTTTTATTTTTTATTAATGAACTGACTCACTCACCTTTATATTACAATACTGCCCCCTCCACGGCTTTAGTCTTGGGCTCTTGGATTGCTTTCCATAACAATGTTTTCAATTAGGAAAGAGAAAGGTAATTCATCCTTTCCCCTAGCCAAGTTGATCAACATTTGCTTTTTATTTCTTTTCTGTGTGTTTGTTTTTGGCCGATCCCACCACAGGTTTATCTGTACCAAGAGCACAGGACACTGGCCCCATGCAGAGAGACGCCCAGGGGTCACAGCAGTCCTTCCATCCTCACGCTGTCAGAAGCTTCTACACTGGAGCCTTTGTGGGGTCTGGGCACCTTTGGGAGCTTGGGTTTGACCTTCTTGGGCTTGACGAGGGCCCTGAAAGCCTCGGCACCTGCACCCATGACCTTGGCATTGCTGGCCTGCATTTCATTCTTCTTGGAAAAGTGCGTGTTCCTCAGGAACTTGGACTCCTCCCCGTTAAGAGATGCATATCTTTGTGATGGGGTTTCCTGATGCCATTCCTGTGCCATTTTCATGAGGTTGTGCATGGTGTGGTTCTTGAACTTGTCCATGTCTGCACCGAAGCCATGGCTCCTGAAGCGCCTTGGACCGTGCTTTTTATTTCTGATGGAAAATAGTAACTTAGTCTCTTCCAGTTCCACAGCTTGTTGTTGGTGATTGCATCTAACTGTTAAGATTAATGTCAAATTTGGGAAAGCTTCTCTCCAGTTTCTTTCATATATAAGCTCCAAGATATGAAAAAATTTTCCATACATTTCAAAGGTTGTTTTGCCTCCACTTTCCGTATATCCTGGTCTCCCGTGGGAGAGCTTCCCTGGAAAGGTACCTCTTCTCATTAGCCCCATTTTCATTGTCACTGGAACCGAAGCTACGAGGACTTCCACCCCGGGGTGCAGACTCCAGCCTGTGTTTCTTCGACATCAGGACACCTCCCTCAGAAGCCCACTGGCTCTGGGTGCTCTGCCTGAGGCCCTTGGAGTGACATCATAGTAGTGACAGCGATGACAATCCCTAGGAGCCAGTTGCTGTGCCAAGAACTGTACAGTCACCTCACCGAATCCTCACAACCTCGTGTGAAGCATTTTGACCAGAAGGGCCATGCCACCGACTCGTATTGCATGCCCCTCTTTTTCCTATTAATCACTTGAGTGCCCACATCATTTTGAACAGAGCTGGAGCAAGAGGCCACGGATATCTCCTACCTTTGATTCCTCCAACTTTCCAGGGCATACCCCACCCAAGAGGGTTTTTGGGGACCCCTTAAAGAAATGGCAGGGGAGTATGCCATCCTCTTTGGCTAATGCCACATAGGGCACCATTGGGGACATTTGCCACCCCACATTGGCACCCTGGCTGAACAAGATTTCTGATCATAACAAAGTCATGCCTCACACTTGGGCTCCAATATATGGCCTTATTGTGCCTGAGGGGCTGGGTCCGCAAGGGTTCCCAGCCTTGCCGCCTATGTACTAGGTTCAGCTCTTCCCCAGGAACCACCAGATCTTTGTATTAAGTCAGGTTCACCAGCCTGGACACCCCTTCCCCACAGGGACATCCCCTCTGAGGCCCTGGGGTCTTCCTTGCCACACTGATCCACTCTGATAAATGCCGATCGGGGTTTTCTGTTGGGGGTTTCAGAGTGGCGAGAAAGATCTTCCCTCTGGACCAAGCTGAGCCTAAGGGTTTGCCTCTCTAAGACCACAGAAGCCCAAGGTCTCCTTCCACTCTGGGGAGTCCTTTGTTACATAGAAGGAAATCTTTGTGTCAGCCTTCACTGAATCTAGAGCCTTCAGTCTGACCTGGCAGAGATGGCATGGGGACCCATGGCAGGGGATTTGGACCCTCTGTCTCACACAGATGCAGAACTTGAGGTTCAGAGAAGCTCTGCCTCTGTTCAAGAGTCCAAAGCGAGAAAGTGGCTGAGCTGGAGTGAACTGCAGTCTGCCTCCTCCCAGAACCTCTGTTCGTAACCATTCATTGGAGAAAAGCGAGAAGGCACATTGCTCAGCTGTGTGTGGGTAAAGCTTTGTGGGGACAGCATCTCATATGATGCCGAGACAATGGACTTACTGGAAAATGCACTCCATTTTGGAGCTGGACCTGGTTCTAGTGCCCACTCTCCTAGTCGGGCAAGCTCCAACTTCCCTGAGCTCTTCCTCTCTCTGGAGCAAGGAGAAGATACCTGCCCTGCCTCTTTCTCAGGGTTGTCCTTGGTATGTCGCCAAGCATGAGATCAATATGAAGGAGTGGTATTAGAGCAAACACATACATTTCTAAGAAGACAAACATTATCATCAATGGCTAAGACAAATGTATGCCCACTATCAGATCCACTGCTAGAAACTGTTGTGGCCAACAGTAAGTCTAAAGTCCAGGCATGGCCATTCCAAGAGGGTGGCACAGATGCCAGGAAATGGAGGCCTTGTGTGCTGGAATGATCTCTGCAGAGTACCCGGCAGTGCCTGGTTAGCATTCTTGACATCAGCACGTTGGCTAAACTCCATTTCGGGCTGGGTTTCCAGATGAGTAAACTATTGAGGAAGACCTCAAAGGCAATGTCACTGCCCAACATTCACTAGAATTACTGTCTTTCCTCCCCACTTCTGTTAACGTGCCTTGGCTTTTAAAACAAATGCCTTGCTTTGACGTCGAGTAAGTATGTCGTGGTTTTTTAAAAACATTGCACCAACTCCATTAAAAACATGTCAAGTGATACCCAAGTATAAGCTTCAGTCACTAGACCATGATTTTCAGAAAATGCATTAATCTAAACTAATTTTTCATGGTTTCCGTGGTTTCGTTGAGTGGTCTTTATAAATGTCTACCAAAGAAAAGAGAGTTTATTGTGGGAGCAGGGTAGGCTTCTGGATTGAAATGCTTCATCATCAAGACTGAAATCCCCTCAGAAGAAAACTCGCTTTACTACTGATCTTTGGATGAATACTTCATAGCATCACGGCTCATCTAGAATCCAAGATAACGACTCTGGTTATACTATTGCCTGTTTGGGTTGCTGCATGGAGGCAATTAATTTCCAGGACCACAAGTCAGAAAATGCCAAAGGACCTTCAGAGAACTGGCAACCAAGAATAAATAGGCTTTCTGAAAAGTATCTTCCGTCTATCAGTGAAAGTCTGCAACCTCAAATCCATTTTCAGTAAGGGTAGAAATGGAGACTCAGATGCCCATTGAAGAGCACTCCCTCACATGAGAATTTATATTGGAAAGATATTATGTAGCCGTTTCTTTACCCCTTATAGGTGGGGCATATGGGCAGTGGGATGTTGTTTGGAAAGCAAGGGGTCAGATAAAAGGATGTCTCACTGGCAAAGAGATTTTTAAAAACAGAAGATATGTCTGTTTCTTTATAGATTACCCACTTTTTTCTTTTCTTTTCTTTTCTTTTTTTTTTGAGAGAGAGCAGGGGGGTAGGGAAGGACAGAGGAGAGGAAAAGAAAATCTTAAGCAGTTTGCATGCTCAGCATGGAGCCCTACTTGGGGCCCTATCTCACGACTCTGAGGTCATGACCTGAGCCGAAATCAAGAGTCAGACACTTCACTGACTGAGCCACCTAGGTGCCCCTAGACTACCCAGTTTGGAAAGAGATTTAAAACTTCCATTATATATATGAGGGAGTTAAAGTAGAGAGGGATCAGAAAGTATATGCAGAGTGTGTCAAGTAATGGACAACACGACGTTTACCAATTCCTTTAATTACTACAACAACAGAGGCTGCATAGCTTCACTGAATATCCAACTGGACTCTTCAAGTTACTCGATCCCTACTGTTTGAGCAGGAGCAGTGCTCCAGACAGGCTCTGGCTCCCCGTTGCCTAACCCTCCACACCAGCTGTGATTGCACAGGGTGCCCGGCCCTGGACTGACCTTTCTCCTCACCTGTGCCATCCTCACTGGGCTGAGATCCCTGCCCTTCCCTCGGTTCTCATGCCCCGGGATCCTCCTGCAAGCTCACATCCCCCTCGTCCCTCGTCCCTGGGCATGCATGCCCTTCCATGATGCTTCTTAGGATAGGTCGGGAGACTCCTGGTCCACTGCGGCCACGCCCACTGGGCCCAGGCTTAGTGTTCTGCCAACTTCTTCAACAAACACTTCTGCAAGGGGAATTACACACACGTTGTGGGTCTGGGATCAGAAAGGGGACCGATATGTACATATGTAACAACCACTCATTAGGACTATGTTGGACCAGGCACATCAGAGTCGTTATTTGTAATGCTCGCAAAGACCTGGAACAATAATCCCATTTTATGGATAAGCACCTGGTGCTCTGAGACACTCTCTGAGTCACTTAAGGACACCTAGCAAATACATTCATGAGCCACAAGTAAAACCCAGGTCTGCGTTAGAGGCCATGCTGCTATCAGTTTTTTCTCCAGGCTTTCCCCCCATTATTTAATTATATAAACTACTTTGGCCAAACCCATCTGTTGTTATCTCTTCCATATTCCCATGTTCCTTTCCTGGGCTTTTGCTACATCTGGAATGCTCATTTCTGGTATGCTGCCAGAAAACCCATGGTTTTACACCTGACCTTTGGTTCCCACTCAAGGCTGCACACTCCAAAGGGCCGGCCTTTTCTCTGTGCTGTTTTTCCGACGGTCCTCTCTCCCATCCCCAGCTCCTCACTCCTTTATCATAAAAACATTGCAACTGGACTTGTGTGCTGGCAGGTCTCGTGTGAGCACACTCACCCTGTGGAAAGGTGTGGACGGCTCACCCATGGGTTTGACTTCCCTTAAGGAAAATGAGCACATGTGTATCATCTCTAGGATCCAGAGCCTGGCGCAGTCCCTGGACACCTAGTCTGCACTCCGTAAAGGTGGGTTGCTGCAAGGCGGGATGGTGGGAATGGACGGAGGGAGGCAAGGAGCAAGGTGGGGCTGGACTATTCGCCGTGGTAGGTGTTTAGAAGGTGGTTGGCCATGAGGCTTTCATTGGAAAGCAACGATGCCCTGCCACTGCACTCCTCTTTCCACGCCTCATCGCCTGGCTCTCCATAAAGAATCAGAGCTGATAGTTCACGGACATACCAGCAGGGCCAGATTGAGGACTACAATATTCAAATAATTTTCTACTAGATTATAAATAGTCACTGCCCACCCCTCCCCACCCCAAATTCTACTCCCAAGTGTACTCCCAGGCCACCCCTGCTACCCTCTGGAGGGCCCCTGCTCCTCCCTATGATCCTGGAAGTAAATAGAGAAGTGTTGCTTGTCACACCAAGGGGACCTCAGGACTCTGTAGTCGTCCAGGCTGTTCCAAATATCTCTGCATAAAAGTACCAACTCCTGGGTGCCTGGTCTTGGAAGTCTCATCGATTTCCACTTGCCCTCCATCCCCCCCACCCCCGCCAGAAACTCCCCTTCGGCAATGTCCAATTATCGTTGGAATTTGCTCAGATACCCTGAGTGCAGGTTGCCCCCTCTTGCCTCGAGGTTCCTAAGTCCCTGCAGGCAGCCAACACAAATAAACCTGGAGGAATTTGCCTGAGTTCATTCCAAAGGAAACAAGTCGGGTAGCTACCTACCTTTGCCTTGGCTCCATGACATAAGTGAAATCCAAGACGGGGAAAACCTTTGGCGTCTATCAAGTTGGCTTCTTGGTGGAAATCTTATCAAGATATTTTGGCCCTTCCAGATTTCCTGGAGAGACTGTAGCAAAGGCAAAAGTTTGTGTGTCTCCGATTCTTCAGGTCTCTCCTCTGCCTCCCCAAATCCTAGGCTTTTCCTAAAGGAAGAGGTAATTATCATTTTTAATCTGCTCTGAGGACATGTATTAATCACAGCTGGCCCCACGTCACATCCCCAAAGCCCTGGAGAGTCTCTGCTTTATTATGTTCTAGTGAATGTACTCTGAGCCAGTTGGCATCCTCTCTGAGGGCGACTAAGTGGCTAAGATGCATCTGCATTCAAGGCAACTTATGTTTTCTCAACACCAGATAACAGATTTAAACACAAAGAAACCCATTTTAATGAACACCTGCTATCTTGTCCGTGCAATAAATCTTTTGCAGGAGAGAGAGGACAGTGCTCACACTATTCTCCCTGCTGACACTTAATTCATTTCCTTCCCCTCTCTCCCTCCCGCTGAGAAAGGGCTCCCAGATGCTAAAATGTGCCCAACCCTGGCCTGGTTGGTGGTGACATGACTCAGACACACACCGATAATTCCCATGGCTTGTGGATTCCTCTGGAGGTCACCTCCCTCATCACCCTGCCTCCAGGCCAGGAACCCTATCAAACTCATCCCAGACTGGTATGCCAAAGACCGAATGGGCAAATGAGCCCCAGGCCTGGAACAAATTAGTCTAAGATGAAAGGAAACCGTGTTCCAGAAAAGAGAGAATGGCAACAGGAACAGATAATACAGACCAGCCTCTGGCACCATATTGCCCAAGGCCAACGGTGGCCAACCTCAGGCTGGTGTCATTACAACCTCGGTGAATGTGGGAATGGTGTACAAAACATTGGAGAAGGGACAAAAGGCTAATTATGTCGAACTTAATTTCAGAATTTATCTGACCCAAAATTGTTTTTAGAAGACAGAATTCCACAGCCACCATGAAATACACTGGTGGCATGCGTGGGCTTTCACAGGTCCTGAGGTGAATGTTGCTGTGCTAGCTTCCTGGGGTTCATGTCCCACCACCTCCTAAAACACACGAATCTTTTCTCACCTAAGGCCTCTGCACTTGAGGTTCCTCTGCCTGAGATTCTCGCATCCCTTGCCCCCTTACTTTATTCAAGTCACTACTCAACTCTTCCTTCCTCAGAGAGGCCTTCCTTGACCACCGTGCATCCAGACACTTAGGGGCACGTACACTGGTGATATATTCCACGCTTGGGAGGACAGACCCACAGAAGAAGACATGGAGCTGTGGGAGTGGGCTTGGGGTGACTGAGTCAGAAAATTCTGGGGTCTTGAAGTGGTCTAGAAGGGGGCACTCCTCGCTGCATGGTGAGGCACATGACTGGCAGACAGCAGGAGCAAACACAAGGCTCCAGAGGATTCATGCAGGCTTCTTTCCTCAAGGTCAGCTCAGAACTGCAAGATGGCCTCTGATCCAGCCATCACTTTATTCCAGGGAAAAAGAAGTAAAAGGGTTTCCTTTTCTTAGGAGGTTTCTGGAAGCCCCACTCTGTAACTTCTATTTACACCTTATGGTCCAGGACTTAGTCACATGGCCTCCCTCTCTGAAAGGGAGCCTGGGAAGTGTCGTTTTCTTTGCTGGGCGCATTGCCCAATGGGGTCAAGTCAAGGTTAAAGTCAAGGTTCCACTGGTGAGGGAAAAGAGGAGAGTAGACTTGCATTGGGCACTGAGTACTCTCTGCCCCCATCCTTCCACACGCTTCTCCTGGACCTTTAAATAAAGAAGGAAAAGGTCTAGTTTGAAGTTGAAGGTGCATGAAACAGAAGCACTAGGGGGAGGTGAGGCTGTTCATCCAGGAAGGGGCCAGATCATAACTGGCCTTGAATGCTGACTTAAGTAAGAGGGACTCCAGGCGTGGCTCACGAGGCCTCAGGTGGTGATGGCTGCCTGTGTTAGGGGCTTGCTTTGTGCAGAGCACAAAGTCCAATGTTTTTATATACACAAGTTCATTGGACCCTAATAACCAAGCCATGAGGTAGATTTTGTGGTTTCCATTTTCCAGAGGAAGAACTGGAGGCTGTCAAATGTCTTGGCTGTCAAAGGCTGGCTTTCTTCCTACTGTATCAGATTCCAAAAACTCATGCTCCTACCCCCATGCAACAGCCTGCCAAGTGTCCAGCACTGGCTCCCCAGCCCAGCTTCCTGGAACCTTTAGTCCTCAGCCTGCTCTCTTCTACCACCACCCCTCCTTCCTCTCCCTGCAATCCTTTCCTTTCCCAAGTTCCCCACTCTTGTCCTCCTGCTCCTTCTCTCAGCAGCGGCCATGCAGCCTACAAGTCAGGGTTGGAGGCTGTCTCTGCTCTCCAGCCCAGGCAGGTGGCGTAGTCCTGCTGGAAAGAACACTGGAGACCCCCGTGCTGAAGAGCAGGGGAACACAGGAAGGCTTGGCTCCCCTCCCCCAGCGCAGAGTGCAGTCTGGGTGGACTGGCTACATGAGAGCTTCCAAGGGCCTGATGGCATAAGGTTATGTTGCACATTCCGGCAACATCCCCCCACTTGGTGGGTGTTTCTAAGACCCAGCAAGTAAAGAAATGTGCCCAGGTGGTATACACTCAGTAAATATGTACAGATGCCGGGATGGTGACTCCACCTTCCCTTTGCAGTCCCCAAACCATCCACCTATGCCTCCTGACCTCCCCCCATGGGTGAAGCTTGCTTCTATAGGAGAGGAAGGGAGGATGGGAAGGAAGGAAAGAAAGGAGGGAGAGAAGGAGTAAGTGTGACTCAGACCTCTGCAGCCTATAGGTCATGGGAAACTCTGGTGCCTAGCTCAGGCTCCAGCTCCATCTCACCAGGTTCTCTTTCCAATGGATTTCTGGTAATCCCTGGGAACCCTTGCTCTTGTAGCTTCAGTGTGTCTCAGCTGCTGCTGCTCTTTAGCTAGTGGTTGGGCTCCGACCATCATGCCAGTCCTTGGCAGGTCCCCTCTTACCTTTACTGAGTCCAGCTTCCCTTGAGATGCCACTTTTCACTGCTCCTATGTAGACAGAGACCCATCCCTTAATTCTCTAAAATCAGACAATCAAGGATCAAGATTATCAGGGCTTTACTAAGGGACAATCTTATACAACTTCAAGTTGCAAGTAGCAGAAATCTTCCTCGTGTAATGGGGAAGTTCAGGGATAATATTGACCTTAGGATCCATGGACACTCAACCAGGTCTTCCTCCCTCCCTCTCTCCATCCCTTCCACTCACCCCTCCTCCCTTCTTTTCACTCTACAGGGTGACATCAGGAGGGTAGGGCTAAAGGTAGCTCTAGGTCTACATTATCCCAACTTTGTGACTGCAGAAGGAAGAGTCACTCTCTTGGCATCTGTACATAAGAGACCAAGGAAAAACTGTGATTTTTCAGTCTACCCTGGCCCACTACTTGTAGTCATGGGCATGTTTTACCTTGTCAGCCAGGTCTGACCCAGAGGGGTTCAATGTGACCCACAGGAAGCGGGATGTGGTTCCCAAGCTTTGCTGTTTCTCCCAGGTGATCTGCTTGGTTCCTGGAAGCCCTTCCCAATAGCCCAGACTTCCCCTGGCAGAGGCAGAATAGTCCTCTGGAACCCCAGCAATGGAACTGAGTGCTCAGGAATGAAACATGTCTCATCTAGAAAATGAGAATGTAGTTCTAGAAGAAGGTAGTTCTAGACCAATTTTTCAAGTTCCTTCCAGGGTTCATAATCTGTGGCTCCAGGATGCTGAAGTCTTGGGAGAGTTGATTACAATACTCCTGGATGTTTGTTTGGAATATACTTATTGGATATACTTAGTATATCCTTGTTGGCAAGCATGATCACTGGATCATGGAGGGTGTCCTTCCATGCTTCCATGGGTCTGACGGTGGCAGGGAGTTATCATGTCCACTTCACACATGAGGTGCAAGGACCTATCTTGTTGCAGTGAGTGGGGAGTTGGTCTCCTTGACCACCTCGTCCAGTGTTCTGTCCTCTATAGCACATTGGCTCATGGTCTTAGCCAGGAGACTAGAGGACCCAAGCCCGCTTAGATAAGAAGACTTCTGGAGAGAGGGTCTGGTGTGTGCTCTTTGTCTTCTCCCCAACCTCAGAGACCACTTATCCTGGGGCCAGCTGGCTCCCTCTGACATCCAATAGACTGGGTGTAGAATGCTCTTTCCTTAGTACTCTCCCATTTTCCCCTCCACACACACTCACACACACTTGAGCTCATGTCACGGGGATCATATATTCCCTTCTTCCAAATGTTCTCTCTGCTCAGATGTTCTTTTGTGAGTTTCACTTGTGATGACAAGGAGGAGATAAGGGAAATGAGGTAGAGGTGAAACTGCATTTTCATCTTGCGGCCTGCACTGCCTGACTGTGTCAAAAGAGTTCAGCTTTTATTGAGTGATGTGCTGATGCAGACAGGTAGAAGGCAGTTGGTCCAGGGGATATTTTTGGGAAGCGTGAGAATCTTATCCTGCTGATCCACTAATAGGCAAGCCTGCACTGAGCATTTTCTCTTTGCCTGGTTCAGAACAAAGTGTTAAGAGAGATTCAGAGGCATGGAGGTACTAGAATTTGGAAGGGTAATTTGATAGGTGCACTTGAGAACACAATGTTCTCAGGAAGCAGTGCCAAGTGCCAAATTTGTGAACGAAAAATTTTTGGTGTACAGGAAAGGGTTAGCTGTTGAGGTGCCATTTGAACTGAGCCAAGGAGCATGATTGGTTTTCTACCATGCCCATGGAAAAAAGGGTGGGGGAAGTTATGGTTGTCTAGGCAGTAGATAGCTGGGCTGCTAGATGGGGCTGTGACTGCAGGGGTAGAGAGGAAGGGGTAGGTAGACAACAAATAAAATAAGAATTAGGGCTTGGTCCTTTGTAAAACTCTAGAAGGCAGTATCAATCAATCAATCAATCAATCAATCAATCAGCATTTACAGTATTCTCTCAGTGTGCTGGGCGCTGGTGACTCAGAAATGTATAAGACATGATCTGGACCCTGATAGTAAAACATAGAATAATTGGAGAAGAAGGCATTTGGCATGACAAAATGAATCTGCATAAATCAGATAGGAAGCTATGAGTCTTGTCCTAGAGATGGCCATGGTAGACCAGAGGTCGTGCTCCCTATTGCATTCAGGTGTAAACCAATTCTCACTAGTGGATTAAGGGAGTGACCTGGAAGTCCTTTTCAAAAGGACAGGGTGCCTTCTCCACTGCTCTCTCCACGGACATGTTGGATGCAGTCACAAACAGAAGGAGTCTGAGTTCCAGGACACAGACACTGGACTGTTACCAGAGTGAGAAATATATCTCTATTGTGCCAAGCTACTGATACCTTAGGGTTTATTTATTACAGCAGCTGGTACTTTCTTAGCTCTTTCACATTGAGCATTCCCTGTAAGGAAATCAGTCAGGTACCCTTGGTAGCATTTTCTGAGACCCCATTTTAGAGCTAAGGATACACAACTGGACTTATGTGGAGCTCAGCAGAGAGTTGGAGCTTAGGTTGAAATGACTGAATTTGTTTCTTAGGGCATTCTGACTCTTTCTCCTTCTTTCCATGTGCCCAGGAGGGAAACATCTCCTGCTCCTGCCCACCCTCTTTCCCCTCAGGACTCACAATAACCTAGATAGATCAGGTGCTCACCCTCCTTGCTTTCCTATAGACCTACTCATGGGAGATCCTGGCCTACCACTGAAGGAGATTCTATAATCTTTGATTTTCTGCCAGATCCTTGATTACAAAAAATTTAATACAGTTTCATAATTTAAGACACTAGTTGCATTATACAGCTTTCCAAAACCCATTTGAGCCATTTCCCAAAAAAGACACAATATTGGTAATGAATCAGAGTGGATCATAAGGAAAAGGGATACAAAGTACATGAGAGAGTGAGACAGTGATGGGGGTGTGGGGAGCATGCTAGGGCTCTGTGTCCTCGGATGCTGCAGGCCCTCCAGATCCACAAGAGTCTGCTTGCCTCTGTACGCGGCCAGCCTCGGCAGATTGGAGCAGCTTGTCTCTGGTGCCCTCTCACTTCCCGATCCCAACCAGGCCTGCTTCTGAGGTCCTTGTCCAACTTCTCCCCCATTGTCACCCAGAACCCACAATATTCTATTCCTGGTCCCAGGTAATCATGTTTATAATTTCCACTTCCCAGACTTAAATCATTTCTCTTCTTAAGAAGAAAAAAAAAGAGTCAAAGAAGGGCCTTTTGA
The DNA here is from genome assembly GCF_011800145.1 of Mirounga leonina. Classification (NCBI taxonomy): domain Eukaryota; kingdom Metazoa; phylum Chordata; class Mammalia; order Carnivora; family Phocidae; genus Mirounga; species Mirounga leonina. The sequence continues at coordinate 25,829,143 of NW_023270504.1, forward strand.
AGATGGAAAAATATCTAAGGCTCAAAAGAAAGAAAAGACCATTACTGTAACAGTCTAACACACAAATTGGTGTAACCACTTTGGAAAGTTGTGTGCCATTTGTCTGAAAGCTAACATACACATTCCCCAGGAGTTACCAGAGTCCACACCCAAGAATATACCTGGCAGATATGCATATATTTTTGAAAAAAAGACAATAAAAGAATGCTTATACCAGCATTATTTGTCATAGCTCCAAACTGGAAACAAACTTCATGCCCATCCATAGTACATGGATAAATTGATTGTGATAAATTCATACAATGGAATACCTTACAGCAAAGAAAAAAAAATACAAACTTTACTACATGCAACAACATGAATCTCACAGACATAATATTGAACAAAACAAGCCACACATGAAAAATATTTATATGATTCCACTTATATAGAATTCAGAAGCAGGCAAAAGAATTATAAAAAACAAGAGTACTGGTTATTTTGGAAGTGACTGACTTGGAGAATAAGAGGGAAGCTTCTGAGGTCACAAAGGGGTCTCCTTGGTGCCTGGAATGTTCTATGGCCTTGACTTGGACAGTGGTTCATGTGTTTCAGACTTTATGGACCTTGTACGTATGCTCTACTATAATCTTAAAATGTTCAGATAAAAAGGAAGCTTTAAATTAGGACTGCAGATGCTGGCAATTGGCGGCTAAGGTACTTCAGGATGGGGAGTCATCAACGGGATCTGTGCCCTCAGCCTGTGGAGGCGCTAGAGGCATGGCGTGTCCCTGTCTTCATCTGGGCAGCGTGGGGGCAGCTCCCTGGTTTACTGTCTGTTCTGTATGAGACCTGAATGTCCTCTCCAATGGAACTGGAAATGCAACCGCTCAGCACCATCTGTGGAGGGTAGCGGTGCTGCTTGCCTGACATCTTCTCCCAGGCCATTCACTCTCCCACTTTGTTGGGTGATACTCCATTGTCTTTTTTTCTCCCCTCAGACCACCAGCGGTTCCCTCCTCACCCTCACTCTCACTGAGAAGGCAGGAACCATTAGAGGACGGACGCTGACCTCCGGCCCACACTGAGCCTGCCCACCTGCCCTCCCGCGCTCTCCTGTCCAGGCCACTCTTGCCCCACCTGTTTCTCTCTCTGGGATCATTCCCATCGGTGCAAACAAGCTGTAGTAGCTCCCACATTAAGATAAAAGTAGAAAAACATCTCCCTCCAATTATTGTCCCATTTACCTCCTATCCTTGAGAGCAAAATTTCTCAAAAGAGTTTTAAATCTCAGTGATCTCCACTGGGAAGACTTTCCTCCTGTTCTCTCTCAAACCCTCATCATCTGGCTTCTGTTGCCAGTACTTGTCAAGGTTACCAAGCACCTCCCGTTGTGCGGTCCAGAGATGTTCTCGGTCTTTACCTTGTTGAGAACCAGCAGCACCTGCTACAGCGGGTTGCACCCTCCTCTTGCATCCAGCTGCAGGGCATCCCCCCCCACTTCGCCCTTCTTCACTGGTTGTTCTCACCTTCATACTCCTTTTCTCTTGTTTGTTTTGTTTGTTTGCTTGTTTTACTTTAGAGCTTTCCCCTTGAATCTTTTTTTTTCCCTCTCCCTACCCTTACATCATTATTTCTCATGTAGTGTCAGATTATAAATACAAATTCCAAACATCTATCTCTGATTGCCTATTGGAAATCATGTGAATATTTAATTTTATCTCAAATTTACTATCTGCCAAACCAGATTCCTCTGACAGGATTCCCATGCCAGCATATAGCGACTCTGTTTTCCAATTGCTTAGGTTAAAAACCTTTCATGGTTTCAACCCTCTGGGGTCTTAGTCCAAAGAGTCAGGCTTTCATCCAAATGCCACCCACAATCTTGTTCATCTCTGGTGATGGAAACTCCATCTTTCCAGATGCTAGGATCAAAAACTTTGCCATCATCCTTCCTGCCCTCCTTCTTTAATGACCTACATTTGTCAGCTCTACTTTCAAACTATGTCTGGAATAAGACCACTTCTTGCCAGCTGTACCACTCCCCAACCACTGCCGCCCCTGCAGGACTGTGACCATGGCCGCCTGAGCTCCCTGCTTCAGGCCTTTGCTTCCTCACAGTCTACTGTCAGTGTTCTCCACCTCACAGCCAATTCAGGTATTTAAACCTGTCAACTCTCCATGCCTTTCCTCTGCTCAGAACCACCCCAGGGACTCCCTTCCCATCCAAAGTAAGAAACCAAGTCTTTCCTACCTGATCTGGACCTTGCTCCTTCTCCAACTTTGTCTGCTTATGGAATGATATTCAGAATGGTAAATGGCATGAAAAGGTGCCCGCAGAGCCTCTGACCAATGTGAACGGGTGCCTGCCATTGGGCTGGAGGAAGGACTTGAAGGTGCCCTGCTGGACCGGGCGTTCCCCCATAGTCGCTGGATCCGAGGAGTTCCAAGGGGGAAGGAGCGTCTGTGTGGCTAGGGTAATGCTGAGGTGGCACTTGAGACTTCAGAAGAGAGGTTGTTCACCAACCAACTTGGATGGTTTTCAGTATTTTAGCAATCAGTACTCCTGTATACGTCTGTATCGGCTGACCATCAGCATTGCTCCTGCCATTTTCCTCCTGTTCACTCTGCTCCTGACATGTTGAGCCCCCCTGCCGTGTGACAGGCACTCCTGTGTGGGGTGCTCCCCTGCCTGTGGCTCACCGCCTCACTCCTGCACACCTCTGCTGTTTCTTTTTCTCAGAGAAACCCATTGTGGTCACCAGCATCCTCATCACCTGTATGTCCCTGATTGTTCTCTAGAGATCTCTTGACACTCTGATACACCCGACATTGACTTCTTTATTTTTTATTGCCTATCTCTGGAATGTGAACTGCAAGAGGGAAGAGGATTTGTTCTTTCTGCCACAGCTCCAGTGCCTGCCCTTAGTAGGCACTCAATGAAATTGTTAAATGAATGAATAAATGAACACTCTGTCATTGAATAAGACCAGTAATTAGTACCAACCAACCTTCAGGCTAAAGCTCAGAATAAGGAAAAACTTTGTGAGGGTCAGAGTTACCCGTGGAGGAACGGGCTCTTTCAGAGAGATGGTATGCTCTCAAGTTTGGGGACTCTGTGCATTATGTTGGGAAATCTGGCGCCCACCAATCTGGGCCTCGACTGATACAACTCACTTAACCTGTCAGGGCCTCTGTGTCCCCATCTGCAAGATGAGGTAATATCACCCATGTCCCAGGGTCATGTTGACAGGATATGCAAGGTTCTTATCAAAATGCCCCACACATATTAGGCTTATAGAGTCGGTTGCCTCCCCCTTCCTTCTCTTATCTCTTCAGGGGTGTGGTGGTCCTCAGATGGGCATGCAGCTTCAAGGATGCATGAGTAGGTGCGGCATTATAGATTCAGGCAGGGGCTGGAGAGAGGGGTGAGGGCAGGGATTGGTGCCATTGCTCCTGCTGGGATGGCTCCAGGATGCTGAGTTGGAGGGCACAGAGCAGGCCCCATCTGTGCCACCAGGCCTTCTGTGATGATCTGGGAGAAGTGACAAACACTACCCCAGATCATGCATATTCAAAGCCCAGTCTGGTTCCCTGGCACAATGGGCCAGAACAACAAAGCAGGTAACAGCTTGCCTCCTTGAGTCAAACCCTGAGTAACTGGGTCGTTTAGGTCTGAATCAAAGGGGCAGGATGGGATCCCAAGAAGATGCTATGTCTTTTCCTTTGAATTCAGGTGGCTTCTCTCTAAAAGAAAGGTTCTCATCCAAGATTCCATGACTTCCAGGATATGTTTGGATAGAATTCACCCAAGAACTTGGATGGGAAAAAATACATGTTTATTGTACTAACCTCTAACTGAATTGTCACACACACACACTTCTATTTTGAGAATAGGCACCAGATCACAGTACTAATAGTGGTACTAGAGACTTTGTCACCAACAGAACGCACAGATAGCTTCATATCACACCCTAGTTGTTGCAAATGTCATGAAATACCATCATACTCACCACTACTTTGAAATAATGGTAGCTTTTTTTGAATTGTTGCAATATCTTATTTTTCAATGCATTACTAAAGACATTTTTATCCTGTTTTTGTCATGTTTAAATACCTGTGTTTCAATACCATTGGTTTCATTCGTAATACTTGTGTTTCATTTGTAATACTATATATTTCATTGTATTCTAGGTTTTATAAAAAACATTATTCTGAGAAGTGGCTATGTGCTTTAACAGACTGCCAGAGTGATCCATGGCTCCAGACACTTCTCTATACCACCTCATTCAAAACTTCTCTAAACCATTTGGAAGAGACAGATGTATGTTGTGCTGGGTCTTGTGTGTGTATATGTGTCTGTGCATAGATGTGTTTATGTTCCTGACCCAGAAGTAAACCATCAGTCTAATTTCAGGAACACTCCTCCATGTCAAACTCTGATCCTTTCTTCCTGCCATAAAACCAGATTACCTGGTGTCAGCAGGCCTGGAGAATAGCTACCTATCGGACACTAGTCTTACCCACACCACAGTGAAGTCACCCAGAGCTGTCTCCTCTCACATGTGATTGGCTAGGTCAATGGGCTCCTTATTCCTGTGCCTAATCTCCCAGCCCTGTCATCATCCACCCACCCAGGACCACACTGGCACTGATTATCTTCTGAGCTTTCTCATCTTTCCCCATCTGTTATTCACAGAAGGTTTGAGCTTCTTTTTAGATCCAAAAACTTCACTCTACAAAGAAAAACAAAATACAGTACCATCAGCTGAAAATTAGTAAATTGTCTGGTCCCCATATAAAGAGATAGAAGCTTCAGAAAACCCCAGGAAACTTTGCTGATGTCAGTGTCCAGGTTCCCTATCTTCACCCCTGCTTCTCTAGACACAATGGCAAGACTCCTTGGCCTGAAAACACCTGGGCAGTCACCTTTGTTGTTTCTTCATTTTAAGGAGACAGGTTAGGTCAGTAGAAATAAGAAAGAAAGAGCAGAGAGGAGTGTCCAGAATTGACCAAGAATACCCCTAATTTTCAGCCACTGAAAGCCAGAACATTCCTTCCCCATCCCCATCTTGAGTGGCTTGACTATAGAGGTAAGGACCAAGTAATAAAACCACAGACACATAATGAGAAAGTACTATTCTTTTTTTTTTTAAAGATTTTATTTATTCATTCGAGACACAGAGATAGAGAGAGCATGAGCAGGGGGAGAGGCAGAGGGAGAGGGAGAAGCAGGCTCCCCGCTGAGCCAGGAGCCGGACGTGGGGCTCGATCCCAGGACCCTGGGATCATGACTCGAGCCGAAGCAGACGCTTAACAACTGAGCCACCCAGGCGCCCCGAGAAAGTACTATTCTTGGCCCTGAAGATACAGTGGTGGATAAGATGATGTCTCTCCTCACACTTTGCAGAGGAAAATGAAACATAAATAAATGAAGAGAGAACAACATAAGAGAGTATATTAATGAAAACCTTTTTTAGTTGCATGTGACAGACATCCAATTAAAACTAATTGAGGGAAGAGAGCACAGGCAGCAATTTCCCTGACATTGGCTACAGCAACGTCTAGGTATGTCTCCTGAGGCAAGGGAAACAAAAGCAAAAGTGAACTGTTGGGACTATATCAAAATAAAAACTTTTTGCATGGTGAAAGAAACAATGAACAAAACTAAAAGGCAACCTACTGAATAGGAGAAGATATTTGCAATGACATATGATAAAGGGTTAGTATCTAAAATATTTAAAGAACTGATACACCCCAAAAACAAATAATCCAATTAAAAATGGGCAGAAGACATGAACAGACATTTCTCCAAAGAAGACATACAGATGGCTACAGACATGTGCGAAGATGTTCAACACCACTCATCAGGGAAATGTAAATCAAAACTACAATGAGATATCACCTCACACCTGTCATAAAATGAAAAACATAAGAAATGAAAAATGTTGGCAAGGATGTGGAGAAAAAGGGTCCCTCTTGCCTTGTGGGAATTATGGGAATGCAAATTGGTGCAGCCACTGTGGAAAACAGTATGGAGGTTCCTCAAAAAATTAAAAATAAGACTATCATACAATCCAGGAATCGTGACACTACTGGTTATTTACCTCCCAAATACAAAAACATTAATTAAAAGGGATACATGCACATTTGTGTTTATAGCAGCATTATTTACATTAACCAAACTATGGAAGCAGTCCCAGTGTCCATCAATAGATGAATGGATAAAGATGTGATATATATAATATATAGCAATATCAATATATATACAATATATATCAATATATATAATTGGATATTATTCAGCCATAAAAAATGAGAGTTTGCCATTTGCAACAACATGGATAGAGCTAGAGAGTATAATGCTAAGCAAAATAAGTCAGTCAGAGAAAGACAAATACCATATGATCTCATTCATATGTGAAATTTAAGAAACAAATCAGTAAAGGAAAAGAGAGAGAGAGAAACCAAGAAACAGACTGTTAACTATAGTGAACAAACTGATGGTTACCAGAGGGGATGTGGGTGCAGGGATGGGAAAATAGGGAATGAGTACATTTAAGATGAAAAATATAATAAAATGATTTAAAAAAACCCAGAAAATGGACAAAAGACTTGAACAGACACTAAAGAGGAGATACAGGTGGAATATAAGCCCATGAAAAGATGTTCTATACCTTTAGCCATTAGGGAAATGCAAATAAAAGCTATAATGAGATACCACTACATACATATTAGAAGGGCTAAAATAAAAATACCGACAATGAAAAGTGCAGACAAGGATGTGGAACAACTGGTAAGATGTATGAACAACTCTTACACATTTGCTGGTGGGAATGCAAAATAGTATAGCCACTCTGGAAAACACTTTGGTAGTTTCTTATAACATTAAATATGTACTTACCATAGGATTCAACAACCCCACTTTTGTGCATGAATGCTTATAGCAGCTCTATTCATAATCATAAAAAATTGGAACGACTCAAATGTCCTTCAATTCAAGTGTTTGTTCAACAGGATAAACAGATACTGGTATATCCACACAATAGAGTACCACTCAGAAATAAAAAAGAATACACTATTTATACCTGCAACAACTTGGATGAATGTCAAAGGCATTATGCTGAGTAAAAGAGCCAGTTTTAAAACATTACTTACTGTGTGATTTCCTTTATATGACATGCATAAAAAGACAAAACTATAGTGATGGAGAACAGATCAGTAGTTGCTGGGGTTTGAGTTGGGGAGACTGTAACTATGGAGGGAGTTTACTGGGGTTATTGTGGGGGTGGTTACACAAATTTATACAAGGGCTAAAATTCATAGGACTGGATGCCAAAAAAGTAAATTTTACTGTACAATATAAAATAAATACTGTATAAAAACTAGTTCAAGAAAAATAATTTATTAGCTTATTAATTGACTTAACTAATGTATTAGTCAGCCTCCCCTAGATTTTGCTTCAGTGACAACTACTTTTCAAATCTTAGTGATAAAAGTTTATTTGTTATTCATGTTATATATGCTTCATAGGGTAAGAAGGACCCGGACTTCATTACTGGGCCAGATTGAGTCTTTCTTGGTCTTGTGAAGGAGGAGAAAAGCAATGGTAAAACTGTGCACTAGTCTTTCAAGCTGCCATTCCTATTTGGAGTATATCACTTCAGCCTGTATTTGTCAAATACATACAATGGTTTCTCTTGGCCAAAGTAAGTCAAAACTGCTATCAGTAGTGGTGGGAAATATACTCCTATAGTGAAAACCCTCATGAGGGTACCTGTAGGAAAGGGTCCAATGCTTAGAGAGCAAATATTTTAGAGAATACTACCTCCACAACAATTAATATTTATTGAGCATATATTTTTTGCCAGGCACTGTTCTAGGCACTGGAGATACAACAGAGAACAATACAAACAAGGTCTCTGCTTTCATGGAATTACCAAATTCTTGATGATGGTGGGGAATGTGAGATAATGTAAAAAGAAACCAACAAACAATAAGCAAAAAGAACTAGATAATGGTAAGAATCATGAAGAAAATAGAGCAGCACAAGGAGTTCCAGTGCTTGGTCAGCTACTTTAGCCTGGGCTGGCAGATAAGGTGACATTTAATTTCAGATCTAAAAGACTTGGTCATGTGAAGAACCTCAGGTTCTGGTGTCATGTGAAAGTCATGTGAAGAACCTCAGGTGTCTCCTAAAATCCTCGGGGGAGGGAAAAGTGTTTGGTCTTGTCTCTCCTAGCATGTGTAAGAATGCCTGAAAATAATTCTCACTGACCAGACTTGGGTCACATGTTCATCCCCAAACTGGTCAGAGAAAGGACAAAGTCTTATTGGTCAGCATGGGCCACATGTTTCTCCCTCTGATGGTGTCTCTCACTGACAGTCCCATCAGAATCACATGGGGTGGGATGGGGAACATATCTCAATAAAGACAGGATTTGGAACAGGAAAAAAGTGATAGGTGTCCACTTCTTGGAAAGCATGGCAAATGCTGGTTGGCTGGTCAGTCATTGATAAAATGACTGTGATTCAGGACCAGGAGGCCTGGATTCCAGTCACTGCTCTCATAGAAGTTAGCATGGACAGGTCTCAGCCTCCTTACGTGGGAAGTCTGGGAGCATTAGACACTCTCCTAGCTCATTTCCATTCTGTGACTCCGGTTTTTAAGTACTCTCTCCTACGTCTCATTCAGTTAGGATGTTTTAGTTACAAGTTACAGATGACCTTGACTCAAAAGTTTTAAGAAATGAGGGGGTTCATTTCCCACATGAGAAGGCACAAGCAGAGCCAGCTCCATAGGTTAGGGCTCTGGTTCCTCACCCCTGTGGTTCTCCTGCTCTCTCCTATTCCACAGGGTGGCTTCATCTTCAAGCTAATTCCCCTCACGGTCACAAGTTGGCCATGGCGACTCCAGGTATCTCACTGGTCAATGTCCAGTGGAAGAACGGTGGCCAGCTCTTTGTTGTATCTCTCATTAAGAACGAAGTAACCAACTCAGTCTCCCCTGAAGTCTCTCCCTTTTGGAGGTGGATACCTGAGAAATGTCAGGATTCCTTCAGGAGGGATAAAGGAGAAGTGACTGTTAGGTAGGTAATAAACAGGGTGTGCTTACAATTCTCACTTAGGATGGGCTCCCCTCTACAGAATCCTCTTCTCTCTCAGCCCTGATTGCTTTTGTTGCCTGCCTAGCAAACATGAGGAATGTGATATTTCTCTATGTGGCTCTAAGGATAGTGGTAGAATGAAGTCAGTATGAAGGTGAGAAACTTCTTTCACATGTAACTCTACAAATGGAAAAGAATATTAATCCCACACAGCATTAATCTCATTGCTTCCTGGGTTATCCTTCAGAGGATAAGAGAGCCATGGCCCAGTGGCATGAGAGATAAATGACCTGCCCATTTTAAGCTTTCACAGAGGAAACTGCTACTTCTCCCTTTATTAATCCATAGGTCCAGAAGTAAGACATCAAAGTCACACCTGCAAATGCTTTGGATATTGACCTCATCAGATATAGAAATAAAATAAATACCTTTGCTATGCTTAAAGAGATAGAACGAGACTTGAAAAAATTAGTAAGGAACAACGACTATCAAAGAAGCCAGTGAGCTTTTAAAATGAATCAGATGGTTTATTTGTTTCAGAGGTACAGGTCTGTGATTCAACAGTCTTACACAATTCACAGCGCTCACCATAACATGAACCCCCCCAATGTCCATCACCCAGCCTCCCCATCCCTCCCACCCCCCACCACTCCAGCAACCCTCAGTTTGTTTCCTGAGATTAAGAATTCCTCATATCACTGAGGTCATATGATACATGTCTTTCTCTGATTGACTTATTTCGCTAAGCATAATACCCTCCAGTTCCATCCATGTCATTGCAAATGGCAAGCTTTCATTCCTTTTGATGGCTACATAATATTTCATTGTATATATACACCACATCTTCTTTATCCATTCATCTGTTGATGGACATCTAGGCTCTTTCCATAGTTTTGCTATTTTGGACATTTTTGCTATAAACATCGGGGTGCAGGTGCCCCTTCAGATCACTCCATTTGTATCTTTGGGGTAAATACCCAGTAGTGCAATTGCTGGATCGTATGGTAGCTCTATTTTCAACTTTCTGAGGAACCTCCATACTGTTTTCCAGAGTGGCTGCACCAGTTTGCATTCCCACCAACAACGTAGGAGGGTTCCCCTTTCTCCACATCCTTGCCAACATCTGTCGTTTCCTGACTTGTTAATTTTAGCCATTCTGACTGGTGTGAGGTGGTATCTCATTGAGGTTTTGATTTGGATTTCCCTGATGCTGAGCGATGTTGAGCACTTTTTCATGTGTCTCTTGGCCATTTGGATGTCTTCTTTGCAGAAATGTCTGTTCATGTCTTCTGCCCATTTCTTGATTGGATCATTTGTTCTTTGGGCGTTGAGTTTAAGAAGTTCTTTATAGATTTTGGATACTAGCCCTTTATCTGATATGTCATTTGCAAATATCTTCTCCCATTCTGTCGGTTGTCTTTTGGTTTGTTGACTGTTTCTTTTGCTGTGCAAAAGGTTAAAAAAAAAAAAGAAGAAGATAGCAGGAAGGGAAGAATGGGGGGGGCATCGGAGGGGGAGATGAACCATGAGAGACTATGGACTCTGAGAAACAAACTGAGGGTTCTAGAGGGGAGAGGGGTGGGGGATGGGTTAGCCTGGTGATGGGTATTAAGGAGGGCATGTTCTGCATGGAGCACTGGGTGTTTTACACAAACAATGAATCATGGAACACTACATCAAAAACTAATGATGTAATGTATGGTGATTAACATAACATAGTAAAACAAATTAAAGAAAAATAAAATGACCCAAATGGAACTTCTAGAAACAGAAAAATATAATAATTAAAATAAAACCCAGTGGATGGATTAAACAGCTAAAGAGAAAACTAATGACTCAGAAGACAGATTCAAAGAAATTTTCCAGGGTGCCTGGGTGGCTCAGTCAGTTAAGCGTCTGCCTTCAGCTCAGGTCATGATTCCAGGGTCCTGGAATTGAGCCCTGCGTCAGGTTGCCAGCTCAGTGGAGAGCCTGCTTCTCCGTCTCTCTCTGCCTGCTGCTCCCCCTGCTTGTGCTCTCTCTTTCACTCTCTCTTAAATAAATAAATAAAATCTTAAAAAAAGAAATTTTCCAAAAGAAATCATAGAGAGACAAAAAAAGATTTAAAAAAGTTATGTCAAAATATGTGGATATTAGAGTGAGGAATTATAATATTTATATAATTTTGAGGGTATGTGTATCTTTGAGGAATTGCATACCTAGCAATTCCAGTCCAAACCTTAACCAGCTCAACAACTCACAACCAAGATAGAATTCTTGTTTTTATATATTGGGAGAGAGAGAGAGAGAGATATGAGAACATTCATGGCAGCAATGCTTGATATAGCAATCAAAACCCAAAAACTAGAAAGTAGGAGGAACATAGAAAAATAAATTGTGATCTATATTTTATATGCAAAATATATTTAAATTATATTGTGACTGTGGAATACTATGAAAAAGTAAAAATTAATGAACTATTATTGTATAGATCATCATGGATGTGGTATGAAAGTAATGTGGAATTAAAAAAAGGCAAATTATATAAAGATACATGCAATATTATTTCACTCATACAAAGTTTGAAAGCATGAAGAACATGAACAATAGAATGACATACTGAGTAGGGATACAAGAATATGTGAAAACAAAGAAAAATGAAGAAATGATAGGCAAAAATTCAGGTTACCTCCAGGGGTTAAGGGAACTTGATGGGATCAGGGAAAAGCACACAGGGGCTAATGTTCTACCACTTGAGCGGAGCAGTGGCTTCATGTGCACATTTATTGATTTTGTCACCCTTTTGTTTATGTTAAGAGTATCTTTTGCATATAATCAATATATAAAAATAAAGATATGGAATATTACATATCAAGCAAATATGTACCAAACACATTGACCAAGTTTTTTCAGACAAAATGCATTTTGAGGTAAACTCCATCCAAAGGGAGAAAGAGAGATACTATACATCAGTAAAATGAATAGATGAAGATAATATAGTGATCACAAACATGTATGCACCTAATAATAAAGGCTTGAAATACATAAAATAAAAACTGAAACTTAACTTTTGAGATACACAGATCAATCATTTGTTGTAGCTGGTGATTTTAACACATTACTTCCTGAAACTAATCAATTAAATCGACAAAAAAAGAAGATATGATAGATTTGAATTATACAACTACATAACTAATAAGCCTGAACTAATACATATATATTTCACACCTAATATATATAGAATGCATATGCTTTTCAAGAACACATGGAACATTCACAAAAGTCAACATTAAACTTGAGTAAAAAAGGGAACCTCAGTAAATTCCAAAGAACTAGCATTGCACAAACCATACTTAGACAATAATGCTATACAATGAAGACTTGATAACAAAAGGATAATTTTTAAAAATCCCATATGCCTGGAAACTAAAACGCATGCTACTGAATAACCCTTTGGTTAAAGGGGAAGTCAGAGGGAAAAGTATGAAGTACTTAAAACTGAACAGAATAAAAGCACCATATGTCCAAACACATGGGGCACAACTAAATCACTTCTTTGAGAGAAATTTACAGCTTTAAATACATTTATCACAAAGCAAGAAAGAACAAAAACAAATGAGCTAAGCTTCCAACTCCAGAAGGTAGGAAAAGAGCAGTTGAATAAACCTCAAAAACTAAAGGTAATAGAAAATTAGAATGAGGCAGAAATAATAAAGAAATGTATCTTATTCATGAATGGCCAATCTAAAATTTTAACTATTTCGGTTCTCTCCAGAGTAATCTGTAAATTCATTTTAATTCCAAGGTAATTCTCAAAAAGATTTTTTGAGGGGATATAAACTTACTCCAAATGTGTATCAAAGAATATAGATCCACAAATAGCTAATTAAACTTTGTAAAAATAAAGTAAAAAAAAAACTTTGTAAAAAGAAAATAAGTCAAGTTAGTCATCTTATTAAAAAAAATATATATGAGGGTCCCCTAGGTGGCTCAGTTGGTTAAGCATCTGCCTTTGGCTCAGGTCATGATCTCAGGGTCCTGGAATAGGCCCAAGTCATGTTCCCTGCTCAGCAGGCAGTCTGCTTCTCCCTCTGGCCCTCTCCCGACTCGTGTGGTCTCTCTCTCTCTCTCTAGCTTGCTCTCTTTCAGATAAATAAAATTAAAAAATTTTAAAAAAGAAAATATGAAAATATTACAAACCCATAGTAATGTAGCAATAAAAGCGATGTGATTTTGGTATGGGGATAGCAAAGAGATCAATGCAATAGAATTCAGTGCTAAAAACCCTCATCATATTCATATATATTCCATTCCTAAATATATAGGTATGAATCACCAGAAAATAATGAAGAAAATAATTACATTGGAGGAGAATAAATTGTATACCTACCTTACCAAATGTAAATGTGATCTTTTAAAAGATTAATGGTCTGTATAGGAAAAGTAAAATTGTAACATCATAAAAGAAAAAGGTGTAGGGAGGTATTTATTAAATGATACTCCAAAAACACAAACGACAAGGAAATTTAAAAAAAATGATACTTTTGACTTTATCAGAATTTTTATTTAACAAAAGACATCACTGTCAAGGAGAATAAACCAGTAACAGATTGGGAGGTGTTTACAAAAATAAACCAGTAACAGATTGGGAGGTGTTTACAAAAATAAGCCTGGGATTAGTATCTAGGATGTTCAACAAACAGAAATCAGCAGCAAATACATGTGTTCCCAATGGAATAATGGGAAAAAAGTTATGAATAAGCAATCCACAATAGGGGGAAACTCAAATGGCCAACAAGTATATAAAGAGATGCTAAATCTCACTAGAAGTGGTAGTACTAATAGAAGCAGGAAATAGTAGTAATAGTAATTACTAAACATTTATATATGTACCTCACTACTAGTTCATCTACTCCTCATATTAATGCCATGAGGTAATTATATTACTATCTCCCTTTTATAGAAGCAGAAACAGAGGCATAGAGAAGAGTCTTATCCAAGGTCATACAGGTAGTAAGTGATGGAGTGAAGATTTGAACCCATACTCTCAAGTACGACAAAACCCCAAACTTTGCTTTCATCCGAGTGTCAAGGGTGTTGGTAAGGATGTGGGGAAACAGACAGCTTTGTGCGCTGCAGGCAGGAGGACAGTCTGGGGCCAAGGTTCTAGAGAGAAACCTGGGAATGGTGAGTATGGCTAGTATGCCTTTCCCTACAAGAGGATGTGAGCAGAGTTAGGTGCAGAGGCCTGGGTCCCTGTAAAGGGGTGGGTGCTCCGTGGAACACCAGGTAGTAACAGTCAAAACCAAGACTTAGAGGGACATAGAGCATTACGGGTGAATCTGAAAAATGTACTTTTCAGTTAAAAAAGAGAAGAAGAAACAGAAAGTCCACAGCAGGATGCCATTTATGTAGATTAAACACACAAACACAATGTATTTAAAATGTGTTTTAGAAAGTCCATTTCTATTGGGGTCCCTGGGTGACTTGGTCCTTTGAGTGTCTGACTCTTGATTTTGGCTCAGGTCCTGATCTCAGGGTTGTGAGATCAAGCCCTGCATCTGGCTCTGTGCTCAGTATTGGGGGGGGTAGTCTGCTAGAGAGTGTCTCCCTCTGCCCTCTCTCTCTCTCAAATAAATAAATAAAGCTTAAAAAAAAGGAGAAAGTCCATTTCTGTTAAGGATTTGTATCAAACACATTGGGAGGGCAGTGAGAAGACTGGGGATCAAGGACATGGAGGAAAAGATTACTACAACACCACCAGTGGGAATTGTGCGTGGTCACAGCTTGTGTGATTAGCTCTCTCGTCCCCACATAGCATTGCATACTCACTGCCTGAGAAGCCCGCCCCTCCGGATACCACCTGCCCCTCCAGAACCCCTCCTGGGAGGTTCTGCCTGGTCATGGTGGCCAGAACTCAGACTTGCCTCTACAAGACCCTGGATTCCCTCGGCTGTGTAATTCCTAGAACATGGAATTTTGGTCACGTCCAGACCACATGCCTGAGGCTGAGCATCTGACACTCGGTGGTACTGACACAGAACTCCATCACAGCCAGGTGGCCCTTCAGGGGAGCATGGCTCTTCCTCGCCAAGGCCCACGCACCTCCATCCCACCTTAGCCTGGTGCTAAGCTCAGCAGGTCCTCCTCCTGAATGCCTGCTCCTGTTACTGCCGGTCTCTGCTGGGCTCAGGGGACCACAGTGTCCCTGACCCAGAGCCTCCTTTTTCCTCTGTCACCCCAGTAAGGGAGATGCCCTTCCTGCTCCTTGCCCTGAATGGCACTTCTCCCACACAGCCCCACCCTACTCTCATTCCTTGGCATGCACACAGGCCTGGCACCGGGCCTCCAAGTTCTCAGCGTCAGACGGCAGGAGCATGCCAGGTGTATCGAGGGCCAGCCTTGGCCCTGCGTTCTGGCTGTGTGGGCTTTCAGCATTTTTGCATCTGTCTGGGCTGTGTCACTTGGCACTTTGAGATGTGTTGCTTTCTATGAAGGTCATTTCCCATGTATGCATTTAATGTCCCCTGCCAGACCGATGGTTTTCAAGAAACAAAGCTTGTCCCACTCCCCAATTCCCTGGAAATGCATATGTGTGTGCCCCGGGGTAATGTTTGTTCTGCTATTTTTCAGTGGTGGGATGGACCGGCCCTGAGCCAGGCATATCTAGGCATCGCAGCCTTCCCCTGCTCCCAACCAACCTACATGACCAGGGTGTGTTAGGACCCGATTAGGAAAACCAACAGAGCTAATGGGGTAGAAATAACAACTCTTGGGAGTCCAGACCTCTATAGCTTACAAAAGCCCTTTCACAGACACTTAGGCATTTACTTGTTCCAACCTCCCGGAGGCTCAGTGCCTTACCCAAAGTCGTGGGGCTGTAGCAATGGGAGCAGCTTGGATTTCCCATCTTCTGTGCCCGCCTCCGGGATTTTCAGAGAGGCCAAGTCTGACCAGCTGCTGCCTTTCTCTCAAGTGGAAGGCACAGTGTCTGTGCGCTGGAGTTTGGGCCCAGCCTTCTGGCCTGTCCCCCTCTGCAGAAGCGGGATGCTTTCATGACCACCTCGGCCTGCAGAGAGGGAACGTTAACCAGCTCTAGCACTTCCTTCCCCAAATGGCTTTCCTCCTAATCAATCCCAGGAGCTCCCCCTTTGGCTGCAGGGAGATGCTGAGGGAGACACTCCAAATGCTCAGTGCCACACAGTAGCAACTTTGACTGTAAATACCCCAAATTGTGTTTAGACAGCATTAAAGCCTGGTTAGTTAGCAGCAGGAAGCTGGTCTAGGGCCTTGCCTCTATCCTGGTCTGGCTGGCTCTCTGCTCTCACGCGGGACAGAATGAGCATGCTTGCTGGCCTGTCTGCTTTCCCCAGTAGTGTGTCTCTCTCCCTATCCCTTGGACATAGCAGGGCTGGAGAGAGAGCTCTTGATGAAAATGGGGTCCCCTGACTCCCTGGCCCCTATCATCCCTCCTTCTCTCCCAGTGGGTGCTGATAGGAAAAGCATGGTGCAGGGGCGGAGCCTGGTTACTTTCGTTTATCAGTTTCCTGTGGTTGCCGGGACAAATCACAACTCAGGGGCTTAAGACAACAGAAATGTATTGTCTCCCAGTTCTGGACCCAGAGGTCCAGAATCAGTTCCACTGAACCAAAATCAGTGTGTCTGCTGGGCTGCCTGCCTCCCTCTGGAGGCTCTGGGGGAGAACCTGTCCTTGTGTCTTCCAGGGCCTGATGATCTGCAGGTACATCCCTCCCCTCTCCGGGGTCAGCGTCTTCTCTCTCTGCTCACCTTCACATCACTTTCTCCTTGGCGTGGGGTCAAGTCTCCCTCTTATCAGGATACATGTAATTGCATTTGGGGCCCATCCGGAGGATCCAGTATAATCTCTCCAGCTCAAAATCTTTGTTTTGATCGCTTCTGCAAAGATTCCTCTCCCCATTAGGTAGCGTTCACAGGTTCCAGATACCAGGATGTAGATATCTTCTGGGGGAGGAGCAATTTTTCAGCCTTTTTCAACCTCTAATTCCTTGTGTTGTTGGAGAAGTAGACTTCCTCTCTCTGGGCCTCAGTTTCCCCATTTGTGAAGGGTGGCTAAGATGGCCCCTGAAGCCCTTCCCGTGCTTTGGCGTCATGAACCTCCCCCCACAACCCGATCCAGCCAAGTGGCCCCTGCTTACTTCAGGAGGGACCAGCCTTTCCTCAGTCTTGGAGGCGGTGTTTGCCTGCGGGGGGCACATTCTCCTCCCCACCAGGGCCATTTCCTGGGGAGTTTCAATTGCCCGAGGTGTTGGGGCAGTGACTGAAAGGTGGCCAGACTAGTCGGGGCTCTCACGGGGTGCCTGTCAGACTTGCGCCAACACCTGCCACCACGTTCCGGGCCCAGGACTGCGAGAAGGAAACAAGGGTAGGGGTGGGGAGGGCAGAGATGCAGGACTCTTCCCTCCCAGCCCTGCACCTAATGCACGCCCATCCAGTTCCTCTCAACAGGAACACCAAGGGGTGGCTGGCCCCGGCAGCCCCCGCACCCTCCCCTCCCCTCCCCCCCAGCTGCATGCTCCCTATAGTAAACACATGACCTCACGTCTGACTGCCTGGCATTCTGGAAGCTGTCCAAGGAAGCCTAGGCAGGTGGGTATCGCAAGCCTCTCAGCAATAAGCAGCTTCAACCCCAAGCTGTACCATCAGCCCTGTGCTCTTGGATTTTAAAAGCAAGCTCTTCAAACCTGGCCACAAGCCCCGTGCTTTGCTCCCTCTCTGTTCTGTGGGGCAACCCCCAAGCCCCTCGTGTGTGATGTGGGTTACGGTCTCCTGCAGCCTGAGGTGACCTCGCGTCCATGCCCCCTCAGCATTGCCGCTGTGCCTCCTCTCTCCCCACCACCTTAGCTACCAGGAATCTCGGCACCATCAGCAATTACCCAGGCAGAACTCTGTTTCTGGGGCCCTGGCACATGCCAAGGACACTGCTAAACGCTCTACACGTGTGATCTAACTTACTCCTCCAAACCACAATCCTGAGAGTTTTGTGTTATTCCTGACTTCTTTACAGGTAAGCAACTGGAGACCTGGATAAGTCATGGATTGGCCCATGGTAGCCCCACTGGTCAAGTGGCAGCCTAGGGTTTGAACCACTCTGCCCGAATTCAGCACAGGCCTCCCACCAGCTCAGAACCATCCCACACGCCATTCTTGCCCCAACATGACGTGTCTCCCCTCTGTCTCTTTGCCAGGCATGTCCTTCTCCACCTTTGAGGCCTTGATCACCTCTCAACAACATTGTCATGATCGCTCTTTTCCAGAAGCTTCCTTGTACCTAGGTTCATTCCAGACCACCCTTGTCTTTACTGTAAAATTCCCTGCAGGCATTGGGTTAATGTTGACAGATGCCAGGTGCAGTCCTGGGCAGTTCTTGGGTCTTGGTTTTCTAATCTGCAGACTGGCAGGGTTGGATGAATCTATTGCCCTCTGTCCTCACCCCTGCTCTGACCTCCATTCCCTCACAGACCTACCCACCAAGCCTGCTGGAGAGAAAACAGAGAGCCAGTGCCAGCCCTACCCCTCACCCAATCTCTTGGCCTCCAGTGTGACCAGCCCTGCCCAGGGTCTGGAAGGCCACGGGGATCCAGTGAGCACTCACGTGGCCCTCGCCCCCCACACCGACTCTTCTTGGGGTACATTCCATGGACTGGTATCACTCAGCCTCCTCTTCCTGGCTTCTGATTGGCCCCCTGGCAAAGAGCACAGGCTCAGTAGTCACACAGACCCAGGTTAAATACCAGCTCTGCCACCCAACAGCCATGTCCTTGAAACTCTGTAGGTCTGTTTCCTCCCCTGCAAAATGGGAATCATAGGACTTCGGAGTGTCCTAAGATCTGAAGGAATGTGTCAGAGTAACTGGCATAAGGTAGGACTGGTTATGGGTAGCTCCTCTTACTGGCCTCCCCCTTCCCCATCCTCCCCTATATTCCTGCCCAAACTTGCAGCCTAGTGTCCAGCTATTGCCCAAGGCTCCAGGTGGAACTCCTGGGACTGCAGATCGCCTAGCACTGCCTGCCACCTGGAGGTTCTGGCTAGAGCCCAGCTAGTGTGTGCCTTGGGCTTCACATTTAAGCCAGCTCAGTGCCTCTGCAGGAGGCTCTGTGGCATCCAGCCCCACTCCAGCTTCAGGCCCGTGGTCGGCCCTGCCCGGTAGGGCCATAGCATCGCCATACCCCCCAACATTCAGACCCACTGCCGGGGCCTCTACTTTGCCATGTGGTACTTGTCACTCTGCCCCATCTCCCATTGGCTCCTCCACTGCCAGCCCTTACTGGTCCCCGTGACCAGCTAACCACTCCTCGTGTAAAGATGCAGCCTCTGGGGACACCTGCTTGTCTATGAAACAGCCAATCTGAGGAAGAACCTAGCACTGGACACAATGCCTTGCAAATTGTTTTCGGGCCACGGAGGAATCATCAGCAAAGATTGAGAAGATAAACATAGCATTTAGGGTGCTGCTATTATTACAACCTTTTTAGATCAATTAAGGCTGGATTTTACTGGGGTGAGACAGGAAATTATGGTATCTGAAGCGTGGAAACAGTCAAGACAGTGCAATGGTTTCACATGGTGATAGTGATAAAGCCCAACCAGGACTCAGGATCGGCAAAAAGAGGTCCAGGACTTGCCACCTACCCCAGCTGTCCCTACCCCATCCCCATGCCAGAGAAGCTCTCTCCCTCTCTGTCCTTCCATGAAATTCTGCTCCAAACCTACCATCCCTACAGCTTCTACCCACAGACTGGGAGGGCTTGTGGGACCCAAGGGACCACCTGGACTCATGGTTCCCAAGTTTGGCTGCTCCTCAAAACCACCATCTAAAAAATTACAGATTCTGGGCTTGTGTTCCAAGTCCACTGACTCAGAATCTGTAGGGGCAAAAGTCCAAGAGAGTGGGATTTTAAAAAACTCCCAGGTTATTCTTCCAAACACCCAGATTATAGAACCCCTGGCTTACCCCCGTCCCCTCATCATACAGCTGAGGAATGAGGTTGAGGGAGGAGGTGGCTGGCTCAGGGTCAGAGCCAAACAAAACAAGACTGGAGAGGGGAGGGGGGGGTCCTCTGGCTACCACATGATCCTATCCCTATTGGCCAGCAGCATGCCCACCCTCAGCTTGCCAGGTGTTCCTCCGTATAGGTATGCCCATGGCCATAGTGTTGGGCTCTGAGGTCACATGGCAGCTGTGGATCCCATCTTTCATCTCCAAACTGGGGGCTGGCATGTAGTTTTTACTCTCCTCTGATCCTGTCCTGGGAGCCTGGGGTTGGGCTCTGCCCGTGGGATCCAACTATGTGATCTTTCCAACTCATTTTGCCTCCAGGAGAATAGGCCATTGAAAATAATCTTCTGCACCATTCCAATTTGGGACCATTTTAGATGTGCCTATATTCTTCTGTATTTTTTAACTCTACCATAGGATACATGCTCCTCTTGGAACAGGTCACTCAGACTGACAAAGCCTTGAATTGTCAAGGTGACTCATTCCTTCCTCTTCTCCAAAGCATAAAGCACTTAATTGAGCATCACAGCCCCTGCTTGGCATCCAGGGATATTGAGGAACAATGAGGGGACATAGATTTACAGCATCTCAGCAAAACAGGAGAAAGTTCATCTGAGAAAGTTCATTCTAGAATCTTTTAATTCCTTATTTCTGTATGACAGAGCTGAGCTGCTTGGGGCCAGGCCTACCACAGTGGTCTCATGTGGCCGCAGGACCCTGCCCACCCCTCCCTGATCTGTAAGTCCCCTGCTCTGCTGCCGGCCGTGGATACTTCCATTTAAGCTGTAATATTGGCTCAAGTTTGGGGGCTGCCAAAACTTGGGCAATTTACATACATTGCTCTATTTTTCCTGTATGAAAACCCTGCATTTCAGAGCAAATACACTGAGCCTGAGAGACTGTCCTGTAGATTTTCCATGCACCCCTCCAAATCTTTTCTCCACCCTTCTCTCCCTGCTCTGTGCTACAGGGCTGACCCACAGGAGCCCACAAGGACCACACCAAGAGACTACCTTGCCCATCGGCGTGCAGTTGGGTCCCACTCATGCAGAACACCAGCAGGAGACGGGAGAAGGAGGAGAATGAGGTTCAGATGCCTTCCCAGCTTTTCCTTGCAGAGGTTCCACCTCCTGCCAATCAGTCCTCTCCACTCTGTCTGCAGCTTCCAGGAAGCACCTCCTAACCTTGCCCTCCAGGCTGGGGGCTGGGCATGGCCATGTCCTGCACAGCTATATTGGAACCTGAGGCAACAGGAAAACTGAGGGCCCATATAGACATGATTTTATATCATTTTTAATGGTCTTTTTTTTCTAGAACCTTAGCTGAAAAAATACTGAAAAATTGAAAATGGGTGTATCAAAATTCACATTATTTTTATATATTTAAAATATTTTATTAATACTCCACACTGAATGTATTATAATTTTATTTCCCAGGCTTGAATGGAAGTGACCTCATCATTAATACTTTAAAAATCTATTTCTTGGGGCACCTGGGTGGCTCAGATTGTTAAGCATCTGCCTTTGGCTTGGGTCATGATCCCAGGGTCCTGGGATCGAGCCCCACGTCTGGCTCCTGGCTCAGCGGGGAGCCTGCTTCTCCCTCTGCCATTCCCCCCGCTCATGCTCTCTCTCTGTATCTCTGTGTCAAAATGAATAAATAAAAAAAATCTTTAAAAAATCTATTTCTTGGCTAATCTTATTTTTAATTGAGAGTTATGAATTACAACAAATAAAAGTTATAATTTCGAGGGGCTCCTGGGTGGCTCAGTCGGTTGGGCATCTGCCTTTGGCTCGGGTCATGATCCCAGGGTCCTGGGATCAGGCCCCACATAGGGCTCCCTGCTCTGTGGGAGACCTGCTTCTCCTTCTCCCACTCCCCCTGCTTGTGTTCCCTCTCTCACTGTGTCTCTCTGTCAAATAAATAAATAAAATCTTTAAAAAAACAGAGTTATAATTTCGAAAATGATGAATATAAGATTTTATCAACAAATATAAATACACTTTCTGAATTTAAGAAGAAATGAAACGGGCTCCTGGGTGGCTCAGTTGGTTAAGCATCTGACTCTTGATTTAGGCTCAGGTCATGATCTCAGTTTTGTGAGATCAAGCCCTCATTGGGCTCCATGCTCAGCAGGGAGTCTGCTTAAGATTCTCTCCCTCTCCCTCTCCCCACTCCTGACCGCTCACACACTCTCTCTCTCAAATAAATAAATAAATTTTAAAAAAATCAACAAGTAGATTCTGAAAACACTATTGCTGAAGTTGCTTTTATTTTAAGCTAGGAAAGGAAAATTATGATACAATCTTGTTTTGATGTAAATAAAATATTTAAGTTTCAAATAATGCTGAGTTAAAGCTACTTACTTTTAATTTTCAGTATTTTAAAAACTATATGTTCTGGAGAAAAATTAACCATTAAAAATATACAGAAATATGTATCTATAGGGATGCACAGTTTTCCTTTTGCCTTGGGCTCCAACATGGTTCAGCATGGCACTGCTAGAGCTGGATTTTGATATTTTGTTCTCTATGGGTTTTTGACATTGTTTTCTTTAAATGTTCTATGCTTAAGTAGGTATTATTTTTAAAAATTTTTTTAAGATTTTACTTATTTATTCGAGAGAGAGAGAGAGTGCGTGCACAAGCAGGGGGATCGGCAGGCAGAGAAAGAGGGAAAAGCAGGCTTCCCGCTGAGCAGGGATCTTGATAATGGGGCTTGATCCCAGGACCCTGAGATCATGACCTGAGCCAAAGGCAGATGTTTATTTATTTATTTTATTTATTTTTTATTTTTTTAAAGATTTTATTTATTTATGAGAGAGAGAATGAGAGAGAGAGAGCATATGAGAGGGGGGAGGGTCAGAGGGAGAAGCAGACTCCCCACTGAGCAGGGAGCCCGATGCGGGACTCGATCCGGAGACTCCAGGATCATGACCTGAGCCGAAGGCAGTCGCTTAACCAACTGAGCCACCCAGACGCCCGCAAAGGCAGATGTTTAACCCACTGAGCCACCCAGGTGCCCTGGGTTTTTTATATTGATTTTAATTTGAAAAAATACTGCTTCAAGATACTCTTTATCTTGACTGCTGAGTTGTTGGGCGGCCCTTCACTAGCTCACCCTCCTCTGGCCCTCCCTGGGTCATGGCGCCATGCTGTTCCTAGCCCTGGGGTGCTGCACCTGCCCCCATGCCTGCATTTTTGTAAACAGTCCATTACTACAAATCTCTTCAAATTACCCAATTTGACTCTACCTCTGCTTCGTGCTGGAGTCCCCACTAAGACAACAAGGTCAAGGAAATTGCCCAAGGTGGCAGAACTAGCAGGTAGCAAAACCAGGGTTCAAATTCAATTCTGTATGACTCCAGAGTTCTCACCCACGCCCCATGCTGTGGGGCCTCCCTCATGGGAACAAGGACTTGGAAAAATTAGGCTGTCCTGGAGACAGCTAACCTACTGAGGCACCTGTGCTCTCTTTTCCTGTCTGGAAGGGCAGGATCGCACAAGCTGCTTCCCCCACCCCCACCAACTCTTTCCCAGGGCACACTGCGGCTGGGACTGTTCGTCCTCTGCCTGGGAGTCCCCAGGCCTCGGGCAAGAGAGGATTCCATGCTAGACTTTTTCTTCTTTTCCAACTCAGCCTCTAATTGAAAATGACCCCATGCAGCTGTCAGCCTGGAGGCCTTGGGTGTCTGCACCCCAGCCTGGGCCAATTGCCGAGTTCCTTGTTGTAATGACATCAAACGCATACGCCCAGGAAGACATTAACAACTGGTTATTTGCCCCTGACAGAAGGCGCTGGAGAGCACAGCCTTGGGGCTCCTGAAGCCTGGCAGTGCTCCTAGAAACCAGAGAGCCACACGCATGGTGCCTGTTCGCAGACACAAGCGAGTCCCAGCCTGCCCTGCGAGGGGCGGGGGCAGCTGGACAGAGGAGGTGCCTGGGTCGGGGGACCTTCTCCCTGTGTTGCAGGCGTTGAGAACACCAAGTGCAGTGCCTTAGAAGGGAGCCACCGAGTGACTTTCTTTGGCACACAGTTTTGGGACAGAATTTGCCTTCTCGAGGTGGACCCTCTTGTTGAGAAAGCAAAGACTAAGGCCGGCTTACCTTCTCTGAGCCTATTTCCTCCTCGCTGAAATGGAAGGAACTACAGTACCTCTTCGGTTGGGAGGGAGGAAGGCATGATTTGAAGAAAGAAAAGCAAATGTTTCTCTCTCTCTCTCTCTCTCTCTCTCTTTCTCTTTTTTTAACAGAGAAGCAATGGGATTTAATTCACGCCTTCTGAATTTCAAGAGTAATGTTTGTGCTATGCTGTAGACTTGCCCCTTCACTTGATTATTTTACAAAACAAAACATTTAGAAATATTAGGAGAATTAATGTGAACACATAGGCGTCTATTCCATAAATACCTATCCTGCAGCTGGGAAAGACAAGATACTGGTCACTGTGCTAGGTATACGGTGGAACACAAGACAGCTGGGACCATGGCGCCAGGTGGCCCACATGCAGCATCCAATCAGTAAATAAACAAGTACATAATACAACATAAGGTGGTGGTAAGCACTATTCAAAGGGATAGAGAGTGAAGGGCGTTGCAGAAGACGAGTGGGGTAGTGGTGATAGTGGGTATTTTAGCTCTGGTGGTCAAGGAAGTTTTCTGAAGAGATACGGATTGAGTAGAGATTGATATGTCATAAAAAATAGTCCGTGAAGAGATCTGGGTCAGTAGGATCAGAGGCAGAAGGAACAGGTAGTGCAAAGGCCCTGAGGCAGGAATGTTCGGCGGATTTAAGGAAAAACAATACTGCCCGTATGACTAGAGCAAGGTTGGCAAGGGGGAGAGTGATGGGAAATACGGTGAGAGAGGTAGTCTGGGCCGCATCTTCTGTGGTCTGGTAGGCTCTAATAAGTTTGGATTTTATTGTAAGTGTGGTAGGAAGTCACTGGAGGGTTTTGAGCTGAGAATGAACATGATCACACTTCTGTTTGAATGGGATCTTTTTGCCCACTGGTTACAAGAGTATGTAGGGGAGAAGGATGGAAGTGGGAAGACCAGTTAGATTCGTGCAGAAGTCTGGGGGACAGGTGTTGATGGCTCGTGCCAGGGTGGTGATGGAGGCAATAGGAGATGGTTGGCTTCTGTGGACATTGTGAGGGGAGAGTTATAACATGTATAGTGAGTAAGACACAGTACAAAAGAGAAAAAGATAATAGATTTTTTACATAAATATATATGGTTTTGCTTTGTTTGTACATGATGCCCCTCTCTATTTTTGGCCTGAGCTGCTAGGTGAGCAGAGGACTCACAGAGAGGGGCTAACACTGGGAGACTGGTTTTGGGAAGGGGCTGGAAATCAAGACTTTGCCTCTGAGTATTAATAGTAGTGGCACAGAGAGATGCAATTCGAGTAAAATTTGAAGAACTATAAATTCCTAAGTCATATAAATACCTTGCTAATTGAGCTTTCTAATTGCTGACCATTCATGAATCTGGCTTTATGGCCAGACTTTGAGAAGAAATAACCAATCTGAACCTAGTGATATATTGTCATATGCTCTGGGGTTTTTCCGATGATGAACTAGTAAATTCCTTGAGGGCAAGGACTAGGCCTTTTTTTTTTTTTTTTTTTTTTTGTCATTTCCAGTGTCTGCCTGCTTTAGGATAGACTTCTAACAAATGCTCATTGAACCCAGGAGGGAAATGGAATGCTTGTACCAAAAGAGGGTCAATCCTCAGAAAACCTCTGAGTGTTGATGTGCCTGAGCGCTCTTGCTTTTTCAGCCTGCTTACTCCCATGACCTCAGGGAGGCCTCTACTGGGACACTCAGCCAAATCTGCATCCCTCACAGGGGGCCTACCCCACCATAAAACTAGCCATTCCTATCTGATTCCCATTTTACCTGGTAAGTCATGCCGCTGAGACTGAGGTGGGGTGTGTGTTCGTCTACATGATATGTATCATCTCTATTGTAATTCAAAAGACTGATTCTTCAGACCACAATTTCAGATGCCATGGCTGGCCCAAGTGGCTGATACTTTATGCCACCCAGTTTTTAAGAGACTGTGAAAAATAATATTATATCACATAGACAGTTGTCTGTATATCTTTATACATAAAGCTGGACTTTGGGTGGGAAACTATAGTTTTAAGATATAAATTAGTGGAGGGGCACCTGGTTGGCTCAATCGTTAAGCGTCTGCCTTGGGCTCAGGTCATGATCCCAGGGTCCCGGGATTGAGTCCCTCATCGGGCTCCCTGCTCAGCGGGAAGCCTGCTTCTCCTTCTCCCACTCCCCTTGCTTGTGATCCCTCTCTAGTTGTGTCTCTCTCTGTCAAATAAATAAATAAAATCTTAAAACAAAAAAAAAAGAAAGAAATTAGTGGAGAGGCAGAAAAAGCAGACCACATGCATGGATGGTCAAGGGAGCAACATAAGGGAGGGCTGAGATGCTATGGGGGAAGATTCTGGGTGTATCATCTCTAAGCTATTGCTGTATAATGAACCACCTGCAATAGCCGTTCATCATCATTCACACGTCCAAGGATCAGTTGCACAGTTCCGCTGATTGGAATTGGGCTTGGCTCATCTCAGCTGATGTTGGCTGGGCTTGGCTGGGCAATTCTTCTGGTGGTGGCTGGGGGGTCATTCATGTGTCCCACCCTCCGGAAGCTAGCCTGGCACATGACAGTTCCAAGAATCCAAGAAGGAGAAAGGAATTGTCCAAGGCCTCTTGAAACCTGGCTTCCAAATTTACCCATCAATACTTTTAGTCCATTCTTTTGGCCAAAGCGGCCACAAAGCCAGTCCAAATTTAAGGAATGGGGACATAAGCTCCACCTCCAGATGAGAAAAGTGTGAACTCACATTGCAAAGGACTTGGATACAGGGTGGAGTGGAGAACGGGGAACATTTGTGCAGGGGGGAGGGCATTCTGCTTTTCATTTTTGTCAAATAGGGTCCTTATGATACATCGCATATTCCAAAGGAAGGACAGCTCCAGGGGGTAGTAGGCAGAGGCCTCGGCACCAGGAAGGAGGTCCTCTGTTTCCTATAATTCCCAGAGATGCTAGGTTGTGAGGCTTTTCATCAAAGGAGCAGCGCCCTTTGTGAATGTTATTTGGGGGTGGGCATCAGAAGCTCACCCCCTTCTAGCTTCTCCTTCCCTTACTGAAAACTGAGGCCCAGAGAGGGAAGTGATTTGATCAAGGTCACACAGCTACTTTTGGCTCCAGGAGAATCCAGATGTATATGGAGGGACAGGAAGTGGGTTTTTTTTTTGTTTTGTTTCTTTCTTTCTTTTTTTTTTTTTTAACTTTCATAATGTAAAATGACAACCCATTCCAAAGTGAGGGCGGGAGTCAAACTCATTAGGTTGTAGGAAAGCATTTTGAGAAATGAGGAAGGGATTTCAGGACCTTATAGGATAGGGATGTGATGGACAAAGGAAGAGAAAACTGAGGTGTCACTGTCAGGAGACCATCCAGTGACTGTGAGCAGCCTCACAGGAACCAAAATGGCATCTGATCTCAAGGAGCAGGTCATCTTTGAAGAAAAATAATCAGCATTATTTTTCTTTCCTGATTCAGGCCCCTCTCCTTATCTTCTTTGCTCTACATGTTATATTTTCTCCATCTCTTCATCAAAAAAAAGCACAGTCTAGGTCTTAAACACTTATTTTTTTGAAGATTTATTTGAAAGAGAGAGAGCATGAGAGGGAGGGGCAGAGGGCAAGAGAGAGAGAGAGGAGAGAGGAAGAGAGAGAGGGTCTGAAGCAGACTCCGCATTGAGCAGGGAGCCCAATGCGGGGATTGATCCCAGAACCCTGAGATCATGACCTGAGCCGAAAGCGAGAGTCAGTTGCTTAGCCGACTAAGCCACCCAGGTGCCCCTTAAACACATACTTAACATAATAAAATATATTTACAGAATGCCTGCCATGTGCTGGGTGTTCTTACAGGTGCTGATAATGCCACAGCAGAAAGAAGAGACAGTCCCTGTTCTCAAGGTGCTTGTATTCTTTTTTTTTTTTTTACATCAGGCAGAGGGTAAATGCCAGGACCGGATATGGCAGGACAAAGATGGAGTGCAGGGAAGGCATCCTCAGGGAGGTGACCTTTAAAGTTCCCATTTGAAAGACAAGAAGGAGATGGCAAGTGGAAATGTGAGGAAAGAGCATTTGGGGTGGACAGAAGAGCCAGCGCAAGAACCCCCGTGGGTGCACCAGAAGGGAAGGGTCCTGGCTGCAGCACAACCTAACTGGTCACCTCTAACACGGAGCGGCTTGTGCTCTCCAAACAAAGAGTTGTTTTTGTTTCTCTTTTAAGCTTTTTTCTATTTGAAAACAGGCTGTCAGCGTCGGCTCAGGAACCATTTGCTCGCCCGATGGGGGAATAAACACACGGCCCCGGTGCCTTGATTGCTTTTGGTGGAGCCAGAGCCCTGGTGTGTCGGGCAAGAAAGATTTGAGCCCTGGAACCGCATCCAATTTCCCCCAACCCAGTAACAAGATCTCATGTACTAGACAAGCAGGCCCTCTCCCCACTTCCCGCACCATCCCTGCCCCCTGGAATTCCTGGACAGAACAGCTGCACTGGGGGCTCAGTTTTCAATGAAACAATAAAATACTCCTGGGTGTCCCTAAGAGGATGGCATTTATGACTGGGGTGGGCCAGATTCCCTGCACAGACACCCCCTCCCCGATTCCCAGGCTCGCCAGCCCAGACGTCCACATGTCCTACAGCCTGTCCTTAAGCCTCTGGGAACTGCACATGGGTGCCCCAGAAGGTCCTGGCCCAGAGCACACTGGTGGAGAAGAGAGACACACATCGCCAGGAAACAGAAGGACCTTTGCCAAGAAGTACCAAGTGCACTTTTGCAGCCTGGCCCATCCAGCAGGGCACGGTCCTTGGCACCACACCCCACACCCCAGAACCCCACCACCCTGCCCCACGCCCACCCTCGGGGAGACTGCTCTCTGGTTCAAGGACAGGAAAGCCCTCCCTGGCTCCAGGAAAGCAGGTGTGGCCCACATTCGGCCAGCATCGCACACCCCTCCCCCACTCCCTGCCTCTGCCCTGCACTCTTCTTTAATGGAGCAAGAGGTCCTTGACTTCCATAAATTTCTCCTGTGCTCTGCAGGCACATGTGAACACTGTGCACTGAGCCCCTCGGACCTGCTTCCCAGCGCCAGCCTGGAACTTCCACGCCCAGGGGCCAAACCTTGCAAGCTTCCACGTGGGGGCGCAGCGTGCCAGCCCACCACTCCGCGTCGGCCCGCACCCTCTGCCTCAGGCTCAGGGTTTGTGCAGTTCTGTTAGACACTTAATTTAATTTTGTCCTTCCTGCTTTATAAAAACAGAACCATGGCGAGCAGGGGTAGGAGGCATAGGTCTCATAAGCAGAACATAAATGAGACGAACAGAGGTGTCATTAGGCATGCTCCAGGAAGAGCAAAGAAGCCACAAGCAAGCGCTCACCAGAATGAAGCCGATGGATTGTGTTCCAGTGGATGCCAGATGCATTCCGCTTGTAGGACCTCTACCCAGAATGCTCTTCCCCTGGGGCTTGCACAGTGCTTTCACTCACCAGCCTTCCAAGTCCTTGCTCAGAGCTCAGCAAAACGATGAGTCTTCCTGACTCTCCTATCTACCCTCCCCTGCCTTCTGGGACCTCTTTACTCTGTTCTGCTTTCTAACCCCCCCACCTCCCAGCACTTAATCACCATCTCACCATCTCACCGACTGACTTATTTATTATGTGTCCTTTTTATTGTCTGTCTCCTTCCATGAAAGATGGATCCCAAATACCTTGGCTGGGGTCTGGTACCCAATACATTTGACATTTCATTCATACTGACATTTCATTATCAATGTTGGATTGTAAAGGAAATAAATTAGCAAAATGTTCAAACTATGGGTAGCCTATTGCAAAAAATGCACAAAACAAGGTGAGGTGTATTCACGATGTTACAATTTCTTTTAGGTCCCTGGGAAAATACACACGTTTGCTGTGTAAGTCTGTGATTCTGTTTTCAGATATTATATTGTAGTGCACAGCTTCAGAAACACTATACATTAACAGTAGGGATGGCTCTTAAACAAGCTGAGCTCAGAGTTAGAGCAGATATAGGTTATGAGCAGAGTGCAAGGAAGGATCGTGAAACCCAGAAAGACTTCTTGGAAGAAGCGGTGGGAAATGCCTTTCTGGTGGTTGATGTTTGGCACACGGTGGGTCAGGTTTTTTTTTTTTTTTTTTTTTCAAATAAATCTTTTTTTTTTTTTTAAAGATTTTATTTATTTATTCATGAGAGACAGAGAGAGAGAGGCAGAGGGAGAAGCAGGCTCCCAAGGAGCAGGGAGCCCGATGCGGGACTCGATCCCAGGACCCTGAGATCATGACCTGAGCCGAAGGCAGACGCTTAACCATCTGAGCCACCCAGGCGCCCAGGTGGGTCAGGTTTTGCAGCGGGCTCTTGCCAATCAGGGATGGGCTGGGGACTAGAGCCTGGGCCTGTCTGGAATACTCATTCGGTGTTTGCTGGTGGATATAGCCACTTCGACCACTCCGCCGGATAGGAAACGGGGACAAAACATGTGGCTCTTCCCCAAGGCGGAGGAGCGGAGAGTGCAGGTTCCAATGAGGCCTGAGGGAAGGGGCTGGGTAGATCCCCTGGAGCAAGG
Organism: Mirounga leonina; assembly: GCF_011800145.1. Classification (NCBI taxonomy): domain Eukaryota; kingdom Metazoa; phylum Chordata; class Mammalia; order Carnivora; family Phocidae; genus Mirounga; species Mirounga leonina. The sequence goes on from NW_023270504.1 coordinate 25,859,927, forward strand.
ACAGCGTTAGTCCCCACTACCAGTTTCCCGTGATTCTCCCGATCACACCCTTAATAAAAACATCAGCTATCCTGTAGTAAGCACTTGTGAAGTATCTGGTCCTGTACTAAGTGCTTTATGGGCAGCAATAACTCACTATCTTCTCACTGTGACAACTATCCTGTGTTCTCCGGTTCCTTTCCCTCCATTTTCCAGATGAGGAAAGGCAGGATCAGAGGCGCTCGTCTGCCCCCCGTTGCACAGCGAGTATAGGATGAAGTTCATGTCAGAGCTTCAGCTGCCTGGCCCCAGAGCCCACACTGTTAACCCCTTGAGGGCCACAGAGAGAGGGGGACACACTGGGGAACTGATGGGACTCCTCTCACCCACCTCCCACAAGTCCCTCACCTGGAGGGAATGCGGAGGTTCTCTGTGGAATGGATAACAAAAGCCAAACCCTTTCGTGCTGCTGAAAAAGACAAACAGAAAAACCTTACACATGAAACCAGAGAAAATCTTATTTGGGTTGACCAGATGAATAGAGTAGACAATGACCTCTGAGTCACCTTCGTTTTGGGTTCAGGGAATTGTTTCTCTTTTTCTAAACACAAACACAGAAAGTGTGCATCATTTCCTCCTAACCTCACAGAAATTCACCGCAGCCTGGGACTGTGGGTCTGGACATGGGTGTCGCTGGATGGGGCAAATGATGGTGACCGGCTGGGGGCAGGGCGCTGGAAGTATGTGTTGGTTCAGTTCTTCTGAGCTCCAGCCTCCAACCTTGACCAGGGCTGATGTACCAGGAAGTTACGAAGCTTCAGGTTCCCTCATTGGCTCCAGCCCCTTCCAAAGGCTGGGAGGAGCCCTTGCAATTTCTTCATATGTGACATGGTTTTTAAAATCTTGTGGAAGTAAGATTAAGATTATTCTGACATCTAGAAACAAATGATAACCAAAAACAATCTCAGATCACACTACCGTATTAATTCATTAAGGGAAAGACATAAATTTCCAATAGAAATGATACATTTCCAATAGAAGTAATGAGTGGGTCTTGGATTGTTACATAATCCAGTTAAAGGAAAGGAATGAGTTATATGTTCATATGGAAAAAAGATTTATTTTCTTTTGCTGATGCAATAAAAACTGCTATCATTGACAAATACATAACATAACCCCACAGTGGGAGTGATGATGACAGACTGGTTAATGAATATTGGCAATTCAGGGAGCAGGTGAGATTAATCACTGCATTAAAAAAAAAAAGAAGAAAAAGAAAAGAAAAAGGAAATGTCCTGACATTTTTCAGCTGATATGTGAAAGAACTTTAATAGAGGTTTTCCTAAATTTAGTGACAATTCTGAAAATGCACATGACATTACCAAGGATAAGTTGTGAGCCTGGCAGAAACTTTGCTCAAAAAAAAAAAAAATCAATATTAAAAAAAGCACAACGCGATCACCCATGTGACAAGAGAAGCTAAGTTCTCTTTCTCTTCTCTCTATAGGAAACAACACGATGAAACTATTGTCAGATGTGAAGAATACGCAGACAAAAAATATGGGAAAGAAAGTGTCATAGGCATATGCCGGGCAATTAATGAAATTATTAGTATTAGGCTTTTCATATTTTCTGATTCTTTAATAGGACCTGTCGACCTTTAACATTTATAATTTGTTGTGGTTTATTTTTCTTCTTTAAGTACCTATGCTGGTTTGTTAGGGCTGCCATAGCAGAGAACTACAGACTGGGGCTCATGCCGTGGGAATGGATTGTCTCGGAGTTCTGGAAGTCCAAGATCAAGGTGTTGGCAGGTTTGGTTTCTTCTGAGGGCCATGAGGAAGGGATTTGTTGGCTCGTAGATGGAGGTCTTGTGTTGTCTGTGTCTTCACACAGTCGGTCTTCCCTCTGTGTGTGTGTGTGTGTGTGTGTGTCCTAACCTCCTCTTCTTTTAAGAACATCCGTCAGATTGGATTAAGGCTCACCCTAATGACTTCCTTTTAACTTCATTACCTCTTTAAAGACCCTCTCTCCAAATACATTCACATTCTGAGGTACTGGGGGTACGATTTCAACACTTGAATTTGGGGGGTGAGGGAGGTGTTCACAATTACACCTATAATCCTACTCAATCTTTTATTGATTTTGAAGAGGATGTCAGGTTTTTTTTTTTTCAAGTTTCAAGCACCAGGAAACCTGGACATGTGGGTATCTCTTTTATTTTTAGAATCACCTGTTCTGAAGTTTATAATCCCTTGCATAGAAGAAGTCTTTCCAATTCAGTAATGTTTACTGAGGACCTACTACGTGTGGGTACTACTCAAACTGGGGGTCCAGCGAGGATGGCCACGGGCCCGGCTTGCCCAGTCCCCAGGGGTGGTGAGTGCTGGGAGGGAAGCGCCCAGTGTCTGGAGCCCAGAGCAGGGGCAGGTGGGCCTCATGAGGGCATCACCCGGGGAAGTCACCCAGGGTCCTGCCTATAGAAGGGCTCTGTGCTCAGGGTTAGTATTTTCCTGTCACCACTTTGAAGTTATTTATCATTTATGAATAAGAGACCCCGTGTTTGCCATGGGCATCAGGCCCTGCAGATTCTGTTCCCAGTCCCAAGGAGGGAAATTGCAGCAGCTCCTGGTGATGGCCGAGTTAGTGCTGATGACTGGCTGGGGTTTTCCATTCAGAAAAAGTGGAGGATGAGCCCCCAGAGGGGGACCAGTGTGTGCAAGACACGTGGGAGCACTGAGTGTGCACTCCAGAACTCTCTCCCTCCTCGTGAGTTGGCGGGAATGAGCTTTGTATGGGGAGTAGTTTGAGGCTTGAGCTCTGGAGATGGAAGATTCAAGACTGAGTGCCAGTACTCCCCTTCACCTGCTGCACCTGTGGGCAAGGTACTGACCCTCCTTGGCACTCAGCACCCTCATCCATTGCAGGGCAGAGAGTCCTACATTCAAGAGTCAGGACTTCATACCTGTGCTACCTCTCCTTTCCTGGCATGGCTTTCAAGTCAGAGCGGGCTGGGGGCAGGGACCACCGTGTGTGATGAAGGTTGTGGTCAGGGAAGGATCTGGGGAGGCTGGGAATGGGGGTGGCTACGCCAAGGCTGGGCACGCACACGGCAGGTGTGGGAAATATGGCGACAATCGGGGGGCTGATCTCAGGGTCTGTGAGAGAGAGAAATGGCCAGAAAAGAGGCTGGACTGCACTGTCAATGACCTCCAGTGCCCAGCCAGGAAGCTTGGACTCTAGCAACGGGGATGTCCTGGAAGCATCTGGGTGGGACTTGAGGAAAGTGACATTTGATGAAAATTCATGTCTGGGAAGACTCTCATTCAGGTCCTTTACAAGGAGGGAGGAAAGCCAGCACTGCTGCAAGGCTCCTGCTGAAGGGGGTGAGACCCTGCCTCTTTCCATCAGCAGCACAGGGACATACAATGCAAAGGAATCCAGGGGGCTGCCAGAAGCCTCGTGCTCTGAGGACCACCAGGACTGCACTCTCCCCGTCTTCCTACCCTCTTAAAGAACTGCAGCCTTGCTGCCCATGGGTGGAAAAGGGAAGTGAGGGTCGCTAGCCTGGAACAAAGGCAAAGCGAGGCTGCAAGACACACGCTGAGGAGGCTGACTCCACTGGGCTGGCTGACAGGCTGACATGAAGCAGGGTTCATGTCAAAAGTTCAGGAGGAAGCATGACAGGATAAGAGGGAGAGGAAGCCGTGTGGACAGTGGGATTGTCCTGGGATCGAAACCCAGCATCTGGCCTTCCAGCTGCAGCAGACCAGAAAAGGCAGGAACCAGAGCTGGTCCTCCCACCAGGCCAAGGGGACCAGGGAATGCACAGGGGGATGCCGAGTGATGGGTCAAAACCGGATGACGGCATGAGCAATGAAGTCGCCCTGCCTACGCTGAGTCCCGCCTCCCCTTTCTCCAAACCTGGCTTTTGACCCACCAGGATGCTTCCCAGCACTTTCCCTTCCACCTGACTTCAAGCATGTCCTTCCTCCAGAGAGGATGGAATAGCACATCCATCAAACGGCCACAGTGCTGCCATATCGGCTCCTCCCACTCTGTCTGCATCTACACAGATCCAGGGAAGAAGCTGGAGCAGGTGGTCCAGGGGGTACCGAGCACCAGAGGGTAGACAGACGAGGCTCAGAGCCCTTCTTGACAGATGAGACCCTTGGACCCATGGTGACCTCTCTACTGAAAGCCATTCTTCTGCTTAGCTGCCACAGGACGCAGACTCCCCATTTTCTGCAGGACTAGTCCAAGTTCCTTAGCACGGTACAGTTAGCCTCCATGATATGGCCCTTGCTGTTCTCACTCCCTGCGTTCCAACAGCACAAACCTATTGGTGGGCCTGAGGCAAAAAGCCCCCTTATTTTTGCCCTAATGATAATCTGTCATGTAACTATTGAGACCCTGATGGCATTGCTATCTGTGTCTATGTCTCCAGGAGAGTGGGATCCTGACACAGAGCCAGTACTGAGGGAAGAGGGCATGGATGCGGCCTAGAGACCCTTGTCTCCTCTGAGGTCTTGCGGGGGGACTGGCGTGGTGGGGCTCACATCTGTAGTTCCTGATGCGTGCACGAGCTCTTGCCCGTTGGCGTTTCTGCCACCTCTTGCTAAGCGGAAAGGACCAGGACGGGGCAGTGTCTCACCCAGCAGCAGGGGCAGGACCTGAGTCCTGCTGGAGCCACCGGCCACTAGAACACGAGGACAATAAAAGGTAGATGTTGCAGAAGAAATTGGGAGAAATCAGGAATCCTCTACTCTACGACCTTCCTCCCACCCAATTGGTACTGGGCTTTTGGAACCTAAAGATACTTTTATGAGGACCTCAGAAAGCTTTCAGATTTGGTCGGGACTAAAATATCAAAAGCACTGGAAGTGGCTTGAGCTCGAGCATGAGGGATCTGGGCAAGGAAAGAGATGCCTCCTTAGAAGTGAGGGAGGCAGTGGGCAGCAAGAGAGTGTGTGCCTCTGTGCAGGTCCCCCAAGTGAGCTCCTGCTACCTTTCCTCTGGGCTCCTCAGGAATTCCTTATAATCCAACACTCTGAGAGGGTCTGGTGAGGCACCCAGGATCCGGCTCCAGCCTACAGCCCTTCACTGGCCCACACTGCCTGTTCCAGCTGTCGACATCTTCACTCTCCCCCGAGAGGCAGGTCCTACATCATCTCCATTTAAGGAGACTGGATGAAATGAGGGAACTTGCCCAAGATCCTGTGGGTATGAACGGCGGGGTCAGGGGTCAAGAGTAGGTCAGTTGGACTTGGGTCCCCACATCACACCACAAACCTGAGGGGCAGTGTCTGGAGGGTCTGAGAGCCACAGATGGAAGATTCCAAGTGGAAAAATCTGGTCTCTGGGAAGTCCCTGGAAACTGCAGACATATTTGCTGGCAGGGCAAATGCTGGGGAGACATCTGCAAGGCCCTTGCGAAAGAGCTTCCACTGGCCTCTTAGAAGCATCTAGATGTCTCCTGTCCCTCACCCTGTAGCTTGGTCATGAAGGAGCCTATTGACACAGTGTGGAGGGTGTTCTGGACAGAAGATCCAGTTCTCATCCTAGCTCTGCCCTGCATATTGGCTGTGTGACCTTGCCTGGGTTGCCTGAACTCTTTGGAGTCCAGCTGGCTTAGTAGGTTGGGGTGGGAAGGAGTTCTCATGGCCTTTCTGGAGCTTCTCAGAAGCCACCCTCCTTGCCTCTCCTTCATGCAGTCTCAAATCTCTTACCCCAGCCACTCACTTAGGTAGGCTGGTAGAGTGCCCACAACACTTTGTAATTGAAGGAGAAATGTTTTTATACCCACTTTTCAGGAATGAAAACTGAGGGCTGCAGAATACAAACCACTCCACTACAGTCTCAAGAGAAGTCACTGTGATGGGGCCACAGGCCTAGTTTTCTTGACATATGACTTAGATGAAAAGAACGTTCCCTCAGGGTACCCGAGCCAGAAACCTAGCCTTGGGTGGGGCAAACCTCTCCACCTATCCTGGTTGGGGAGCTGCTCCCAGCAGCCAGAGGTACAGAATTTCAGAGGGAGTGGCCCTGCCCACCACCTGTTCCCCTCACCCCAGGGCTTTGAGCATCTGGATGGGGGACCAGAGGGCCTTCCCTGATGGCAGGAGGGAGTGACCGAGTCTTGTCTCTCTGGAATGGAACAAGTTTGACAGTATAAAAAGTCCCTCAGAGGGAGGGAAAGGCAAAGCAGGAGAAGACCCTCTGGCGAAAAGCAACACTATGCAAAAGGGGGAAATGGGGTGCCTAAGGTCTCTGATAAAAAGCTTTGCCCAGAGATGGTTCATTCATTGGGCCCTGTTTGCACTTCCCATTGCCAAAGCCTGACTTTTGACTTTTGGTTACAGATCCTGTGCTTCAATTAAGGCCATTAATTGCTCAGAGTACGTGAAGTGTGTTTGGCTTCCCTTGGGTATACCGACGTGTCAGGCTTGAATTTGACAGGGGCAAGCATTTTAATCACGACAATACACGGCCTGTAACAGCACCCCCCCGCCCCCACCCGCTCCCTGCTTATTCTTATCCTTTGCCTGTTTCGGATTTCTTCTTATCGGTTACCAGTGCCTGAAACGATTTTATATACACATTTGCCTCTTCCTTTTTTAAAAAAAGATTTTGTTTATTCATTTGACACAGAGAGAGAGAGTACAAGTCGGGAGAGCGGGAGGGAGAGGGAGAAGCAGGCTCCCCTGCTGAGCAGAGAGCCTGACCTGGGGCTCGATCCCAGGACCCTGGGATCAGGACCTGAGCCGAAGGCAGACGCCCAACGACCAAGCCACCCAGGCGCCTGTGTATTTTATTTTTATTTTTATTTACTTATTGTTATTTTTTTAAAGATTTTATTTATTTATTTATTTGACAGAGACACAGCGAGAGAGGGAACACAAGCAGGGGGAGTGGGAGAGGGAGAAGCAGGCTTCCCGCTGAGCAGAGAGCCTGACCTGGGGCTCGATCCCAGGACCCTGGGATCATGACCTGAGCAGAAGGCAGACGCTTAACGACTGAGCCATCCAGGCGCCCCCATTTGCTTCTTCCTTTATCTTTTTTCCCTGTCGCATGCTCTAGACAGGAAGCTCCACTAAGGTATGGGTGTCATCTTTTGCCTGTTTGTCATTATACTAATCAATGCCCCGGAGGAGAGCAGGCACGTCTCTATGGAACGCACTCGAATGGTTGAACGACCGCTCCACCTGTCCGCGAAGGGTTTTATTGAAGAAGTATAAACATAGCTCTGGTTCACAGCCTCATGTTGTGTTTCCCTTAACTTAGATTTAAAAGTTGTTTCCTTCCAACTTGGGTTCTCGTCCCCACATTTCCACCAATGGAATAATGGAGGCTCAAAGCTGAGGACTGAGAAGGATATTAGGATTGTAGAATATTGGATATTACAGATTTGGGGACTTTTTGCCTCCAAAACATATTCCCCTAACTCCTCATCGACATCTAAATGACTAAAGAGAAGATTGTTCTTCTACACTAATCCATTCTCCTTTAGTTTGGACCCAAATCCTTCCTATTGTAATCCCAGTTTACTAAGGGGTCTCATTCATTCGTTTGTGCTATAAATACTGACTGAACGCTTCCTGAGAGCATGGTGCCCAGCATTCAGGGTACGGTTCTCAAACCCGTTTGGTAGCTACTTACAGAGATTACAGCCAAGTGGGGCAACATGTCCAACAAGTGATCACACAAATACCCACAGAAGTGACTTGGGGCATGTTCTGTGGCAGCAGGTGAAATTCTGGGTGCTATGGGAACACACGGTGGTGAGGAAGGCTGGGTAATGAACTCAGGAGGAGGTTTCAGGAGAGGTCCCCCCACAGAAACAGAATTTACAAACTGAGATCTGAAGACTGAGCAGGAGTGAGTCCAACCAGGGGAGTGGAGGACAGAGGAAGAGCATTCAAGGTGGAGGGTCATGGCGTTTTTAAGAGGACAGAGAGACAAGTGGGTTTGAAGGCAGGAATGACAGACGATGAGTTTGAGGGGGCCATGGGACATCAAGGTAGAGAGACCCAACAGACAGTTAGTTATCAAGATGGCTTTATGCTTGGCGTTATGAAAAAACAGTTCTTACTTCGTTAAGAATAGTGCAGCATAGATAAGCTATTTGCAAATGGGTCTAGTCAGAGCTCAGTGGATGGGTCGAAGTTCATCCGCAAATCAGGGTGAGGCATCTGGACTCCTCCTGCTCCTCTGGAGCAGAGGGTGTTGGCTCCTTCTAGGATTTTCCTAATAGAGAGAGGAATCTTTTATTTTCCTGATTGACCAAGGGGCTTTCAAGGAGGCACGTTAGCAATTGGTAAAGGTCCTAGCCCAGAAAATAGAACCACAGTCAGTCCTTTTTTGCCAGAATCTTTAGATTTCAGCTCCCCAACATTTGACTTTTCCCTTTAAAATTTAACCTGAATTGTTCTTAATAGTAGTAGCCTCAAGCCAGCTACCGAGGCATATCTCCAGGGAATGGCACTGCCCTGGGCCTCAGAATAGTCATTTGCTTCTCCTCGGTCATCTCCAAGCTGTCTGTCCAGCTTCAAAGTGATAAAGAAAGAGGGTGGAAGGGATCACAGGCAGTGGAGGCCTGACCACAGATCCCAGAGGAGTCCAGATGCCTCACCCTGATTTGCGGATGAGCTTCCACCCATCCACTGAGCTCTGACTAGACCCATTTGCAAATAGCTTATCTATGCTGCACTATTCTTAACTAAGTAAGAACTGTTCTTTCATAATGCCAAGCATAAAGCCATCTTGATAACTAACAGTCTGTTGGGTCTCTCTACCTTGATGTCCCATGGCCCCCTCAAACTCATCGTCTGTCATTCCTGCCTTCAAACCCACTTGTCTCTCTGTCCTCTTAAATTTGGTTTAGAACCAGTATGCACGGAGAATGTTGTGATCATCTTCCTTAACACCTTGCTCTCTCACCTTCCACAACCAGCTGTGAGCAGATCTTACTAACATTTCAAAAACGCTTCTCCAACCTGATGTGTCTCCCACCCCCACTGCCTTCTCCTTAACCTGTCCCCTTTCTTGTGTTATGTACTGTTGATCTTCCAGCTGTCAACCTATCTCCAGTCTGTCTGTCAGTTATACTGCCACCAAAATCATCTTCTTAAAAAAAACCTGAAAAAACCCTTATTGACTCCTCACTGCTTAGTAGACCAGTAATTCTCAAAGGGTACAGCACCATCACCTGGGAACTTGTTAGAAATGCCAATTCTCAGGCTCCACCCCAGACGTAAGGAATCAGAAACTCCGGTGATGGCGCCCGACAATCAGTTTTAACGAGTCTTCTCAGTGATTATTCTGATCCTAAGGTTGGGAGTACCGGAATAATCAAATACAAATGTCATAGCCTTTCACATATGGCTTTGAAGTCGTTGGTCCTGGCTTCTCTCTCCAGCTTCCTATAGTCATGAAATTCTTGTTATCCTGAACCTTGAACTTTTCTCTGTGTATGTCAGACCCTTTCACCCTTACACACTTTTGTAGGCTCTTCTTCTGTCTGGGATACCCTTCCTCTCATTCTTCCCTGTCAAACTACTACTCATCGTTAAGAACCAGCTCAGAGGTCACCTCCTCCATGAAGCCTTCCTCAATTGTCCCAAGCCGCACTTAGTTGCTTATTTTCTAGGTTCCTATAGCCCTTCTGTTGACAATTTAGTTATCGATGTTTTATCTGTAGATGTGGTTTCAACATGGGGAATGGATTTCTATTGGATAATTAGAGCCATTTTAAGATAGAGCCAGCTCCCCGTAAGGAGGTGTTTATAGAGAAGATGTGGAAATTATGAAGGCCACTTTAAGCTGCTATACATTAAGGTCCCATCCTTTCTACACTGCTCTTCTGGGAGGGATGACATCTCTTGTGCTGAATCTGTATCCTTGAACAGAGTGTACGGCATCTCATAGGCATTCCACAAATTAAAAAAAAGAAAGGATGGAATGAATAAAAGAGAGATTTCTGCCTTGTAAGGGAGAATGAAAGTTTCTTTTTTTTTTTCGTTTTTTTTATTCTTATGTTAATCCCCATACATTACATCATTTGTTTTAGATGTAGTGTTCCATGATTCATTGTTTGTGCATAACACCCAGTGCTCCATGCAGAACGTGCCCTCCTCAATACCCACCACCAGGCTAACCCATCCTCCCACCCCCTCCCCTCTAGAACCCTCAGTTTGTTTTTCAGAGTCCATCGTCTCTCATGGTTCATCTACCCGGGAGGATGAAAGTTTCTATCCAAATTTGAAATCCCCGTCTTCTACCTCCTTGCAAAAGCCCCAGAGAGATAATACAGCAATGCTGGTCTTTACACTTCAGGGACAAGACAGAGCCACCCTCCCCCGGCACAATGATTGTCCAGCCACTGGGTTGGGGGATGGAAGGTGTGGGCTGGAAGGGCCGCTTGTGTTCGCCAACCCCCTGCACTGAGCCTGGCAGCTCCCTCCGGTGGGATGATCATTGGGCATCTCTGCTTGTCCTGACCCTTCAATCTCCCCTGTGTGCCAAGGGCCCGCCACCCTCCTGGCTCCCTTCACCCCATCGCGATCCAGCCATCAGGGTCCCCCGAAGCACTAGGCATCTTCTCCATTACTGCGTCAATCACCCAGTTAAGAGTATCATGCCTCCAAACCACACAGACGTCCGGGGCTCCGATCTGGACCCTTGCCCTTACCAGCTGCTCAGCCTTGGGCAAGTGACAACTTTTTATTTTAAACCAGTGTTCTCTGTGCTGAGTCCTTATATTCTTCACCAACACACTCACGGTTAAAAAAACAAAAGCCTGGTGATGGGTATTAAGGAGGGCACGTTCTGCATGGAGCGCTGGGTGTTATACTCAAATAATGAATCATGAAACAGTACATCAAAGACTAATGATGTAATGTATGGTGATTAACATAACATAATCATAAAAAAAAAACAAGACAAAATAAAAAGCCAGTTTTACTTTAGTGTGTCTTTGATGAAGTAATAAAAACTATGTATTTTATTAAACCTCGAAAAAAAATACTAAACCAGTGTTCTCAACTGCAGAAAGGAGTTAAAACTACCAGATGCACACAGGGCTTTACATGGAGGGATCAACCAGTAAATGATCACCATTACTATTATTTACTCTTTGGTCTAGCCTTATCTTCTACCCCTAAAGCCCAGCATCAGCTTCCAGTGCTTTTCTACCAAATCAGAAAGCCCACAAATCTGGCTCCTTCTGTTTTGGCTGGTGGAGTCTGCCTCATGCCTTTTCTGTCTGTAAATCCTCAACCCTGATCAACCTGTTTTCTTGTCCCAAGAACGTGCATTTTCCATATGCTCGCCAGCTGGCTACCAGTTCTGTCTCCTAAAGGTTAAACTTGTGTTCTGGAGCATTCTTTTTGAGCATTACCTTTTCTTAAAAAAATGCAATACATCAGTGGTTAGGAAATCAAAGCAGCCACACACACACACACACACACACACACACACACATGTGCAAACACAGACACGTACACCCACCTCCATACATGTCCATGTGAGAAATCATCTAACTCTAAAGAATGTTTCACAATTTTCCAATAAACTTTTATGTTTTCTTGCCACAGAGACTTCTGTAATTGACAGGCTATGTCATTAACTGAACTCTGTAACAACTGAGCCAAATGCATCAGCGGTAGGCAGCTTCTAGAAAAGGCTTCTGCGATCTCTGGGCCATTGCCTTCCACCTCTTTGCTTCTCCGGAGCCCCGGCCCCCACCACAGGCACATCTGTGCTTGTTTCATTGGCCTTCTGTATGCTGTAACCAAGTATAGGCCAGCCGTGAAGGAAACAAATCCACTGCCCATCAGAGCACTTTTGACCTCTATGGTTCTGCTCTTCCCAGCTGGGCCAGCCTCCATCTGGAACCAAACAAGGACCCAGGGGTTCCAGTCAGACAGAGCTTCCATTGCAGCTCGTCGTGAACATGTGTGCCTTCTGAGACATCCACTCGCCCAGTGTAACCTGAGAAGGCATGTGTAAGGAGTTCGGGTCTCCTTAGATGTGGGGGTTAGGTTGAAGAAGGTTCTAGTTGAGAGAATCAGCCTTCAGTGGCTGTGGCTCTTCCTGGGTCTGTGGAACTGAGCACATTCAAGGACCTTGGGCCAGGGATAAGGAGTGTGGTGGAGTGGGCGGACAGAGGTGGGGGGGAGGTTGGAGTGGGAGGAGGGGCTGCTGTAGGCTATTGGCTACCCTCCGTGAGGCTGAGCAGAGCTGGAGCTCTGGGAGGCAAAGTCAGGCGTAACCGAGGACCTGATATTGGGTTTGCACACCCAAGGCTATTCAAGCTTAAAGTCTGGGGGATGCGTCTTCCTGGTGAAGCCAAACAAATCTCTAGGTAGCCATAAACTGACTACACAGATTTCATTTCTGAACACATGTTCAAAGGTGATAAAATAAACGCAGATGGTTTTTCCAAGCTTCAGTGGAGGGTTTTTACATGGACTAACTAAGCACACATGAACACACATACAGGAAAGGGAACAGCAAAGAAATCCTCAAAAATGCCAACCCAAAGAACCAAATGAACCAAAGATCACCCTGGAGAAAGCCTTGTTAGACACAGACGAGAGGGAGAGGTAGCAAGAACAAGGCTGTCTCACGCATTTGCAGGAAGGAACAAAACACACATGCACACACATCAGAAAATCACAGCTAGTATTTCTGCTAAGGAGGGTTAGAAATACCTTTCCTGGTGTGTCAGCTGAGGGTTCAAGGCCTGTCGGTGAGACTGGGCCAGGGGAATGGGGCAAATTCTCCCTTGGGGACTATGTCTTGTGGGGTTGGTGATTGATATACTTTAATCAGGGCTAATACTCCACCTCAAAGTTCGGAAGTTTCTATCAGAATTCCAGAATGAGAACCCGTGCAAATCCCCCGATAGCTAATCATCATCATCATCATCATCATCATCATCATCATCAGTAACACTCAAAGAGACTTACGAGCCAAGAACTGGATGATTTCATTACATTGCAAAACAATCTTATGATGTAGGTACTACCCTCATTTTACAGACCAGGAAAGAAAGGCTCAGAGAGGTTAAGCAATGTGTGTGAGTTCACACAGCTTGTAGAGGGAGGCCCCCAAGAGACTTATGGGAGGGCATGCAGAATCCCCCCCAATGGCCAACAGAGCTCCTCACGGTAGCCGCCCTTAAGGAAGTGAGGACTGTCCAGTCTGGTCCTTGCCCCTTTGCGCAGTAGAATCTCACGATGCTGGAAGCCCCCATCAGGACAGGTGCGTTTTCCGAGGACCTGTGGCTGCTGGTGGCAACAAAGCTGGGCCAGAGCCGGTCTCCTCCTGTCCGGTGAAGTTCTTCACACTGCAGCACCCCTGCCTGTGTCCTGGAGCTCCAACAGGACAGCAGCCCGTACGGAAAGATGGAGGCCAGTGTGGCGTTCTCCCGGAGCCAGGCACCAGCCCGCCAAGTCGCCTCTGGGGCAGAGAAGAGCTTCATTAGGGAGCTATGGCAATGGCAAGTATGTGCACTAGATAGAAAGAGGCCTCCTGTGAATCTTGAGGAAGGCTCTGCCCTGGGCCCACAAGCCTGACATGTTGACTTTGGCAGCACTTGAATGCCCTCTTATGCCGATAAAGTTACTCACATGGAACCGGGTAATGCGTTGCTGCTCTGCCACCCAGCATGGGGGAGGCTGAGCCGTCCCAAAGGCCTGAAGGCTGGAGTTCCTTTCTGGAAGGTTTTCATCCCATCCCCAGGCTCACTTTGTCGCCAGAGCTGCACTCAGCCCAGAAGCAGGCTGCTCCAGACTCGCTCTCCTCGGGCAGACAAACTCCTTCGCTCGGGCCCTGTTGTTTAGGAATGGTGTCTTCCCGGGCTGGGGGCTCTGTCACCCAAGCGCATCTCCCCAGGCAGCCGGACCCTCCAGACCTACTTGGAATAGCAAGTCCAGAAGAGGAACTTTAGTTCCAGTCTGAGAAGAGGGCTCAACCGTAAGACAGCCATTACTCTATCAGCGGGTTCATTATGTTCTTGGTCACGAAACAGGGCCACAAAAGGTTTCCACGTCCCTAGGACAGTAATGCTCATTCTGAAATGCAAAGTGTTGCACGGAGCGGGGCGGAGGGGGCCTAGTGAACAGGAAACAGACTGCATCCTCATGGCAGCCGCGGATTTAACTCTTCACTCTGCCACCTGTTTGCTCGATGACCATGGGCAAGTTAAATCCTTAGCCACGTTTCCTCACCTGTAAACTGGAGGTGATAACGCCTACCTCAACAGACTTGTGACAAGGAAGGGTGGCCATGTTTGCAAGTGCCCAGCAGAAGGTGGGCACGAGGCCAATTCCTCATGTCGTGCCTTCCTTCGTATTTTAGGTGTCCGGAATCGAGTGCAGTATGATGGTGCTCTCAACCAAACCCACTGCGATTTGGGGAGGCTGTTCCAAGAGGTTCATAAAGATCGCATGTTTTGTTAGGCATGTGTTAGATCTTGGGGGCATGGGCTGCTCTAGCTGGAGAACACACTCGGGCCTTGAAGGCAGGGCAATGCAGGGAAGGCCCAGGACAGGGCTCCAGAGCAGAACAACAGTGGGTACTGTGCCTTCGACAAGATGGGAGATGAGAGTCCTTGGGCTCTAGCACCAGGGGGAGAGTCTGCTTCCCAGTGGAGAAGGGCTTGGGGGAGCCACTCTGTCTTCCTCAGGCCGGCCTCTGTGGGTGGGTGTGGCCATCACCACAGGGATCCCTGGGACTCGGGAGCACCTTCCTTCCACTTGAGCTTTTACCTCTCAGAACGACGAACCCACCGAAAATGATACAGAGGAATACGATAGCTAAGAAAGGAGAGGAAGGGAAGGAAGAAGGAACTATCTCGAATGCTTGCCCTATGCTAGGAAATCCACAGTGGTTATTTAGCTGAGTCCTCATGATAGCCCTGTGAGTTAGCAAGAATCCCCACGTGACTTTCTGACCCTAGGAACCCCAGGCTCCGGAGAGCCTTCAAAGCCTGGTCCCCAGTCACAAGGAAGGGAGGACATAGGATTTCAACCCAGGTCTGACTCCGAAGCGCGAGCATTTTCCAATTCCTCATGCAGCTCTGGGAGGGGCCCCCAGAGAAGGGAGGAGGCCATGCGCCCAGAGGATCTCTAGTGAGGAAGTTCTCTTCTGTCTGTAGATTATTCATGATCCATTTCAGCTGGCTTCTGGGTAACCATACAATTATTCTGTTACAAATAGTTAAAACATTTTTTCCTATATGCCTAAAAGGATGAAAACCACTTACAGAAAGCAAAACAAAAACCATAGCCAAAAAAAAAAAAAAAATAATAAAATAAATCCAACCCTTAACCCCAAACCCCAAAACAACAAATGTGCTGAAAAGAGACTTCCCAAACTAAAATTGCCAGGTTTGTTGTTACTGTTCCGGGGCCGTGACCTTGGAGCAAATCAGAGTTCTAATTGGCAGAAGTGACAGTAGAGAAAAGCGAGCAAGTCCCTGACAGTGAACTTGCTGGCCAGAATCAAGTGCGGTGCCCAAAGCTACCGTGTGTCCTTCCAGCGGACGTGCCAACAGCGCATTTAATGAACTAATCAAACATGAAGTATACCAGAAGGGGGAGGGGCATCACTGTGTCTACACACAACTCTGACAGCATCCGATTTTAACAAGTTTACTAAAACGACAGCCATGGCCTTGACAAATACTGAATGCAGAATACTGGTGTACATAGATTTTACAGAGCGTCTCCCGAGAGCCGGGTCACAAGATAAGGTTTAACAGATGGGAGAGGCCTGAGGGAAGGCAAGCACACGGATTTTATTGAGAAAAAAGCTTATATACTGTAGGGTTGCTGAAGTTTAATAAATAAAGGTCAACTTATAATATATAAAAACAATATAAACATTTATATGCTACATGCATATCATATAATTTAAAGTAATAATTTATATATGGGGAGAGATGCCAATTTATGTTCTTCCAATTTTTCTCGACAAGGCACACACGCAGGAGGTGTCTATCCGTATCCATCGCCAGCCCACAAGTTTATTGTTTTCTGACGTCAGTGCTCGGACGTAGGTCTGGGACGTTTTGCACTGAGAGTTCCAGTGTTTATCGTCAATCCCCCTGCAACCGTTCTTGACAGGCCTGGCTTCTTTACATCGTGTCTCATAAAAATATTGTTTGACGGGAGAGTTGCCGGTTTTGATCTCCCCCAGCACCGTGACCTGGTGTCCCCGAATGTCGATGGCCGATGACTTGTCGGTTACCCACAGACTCTCGCTGTCGCATACGGAGTACTCCCCCCGGTGACTCTTGTGCTCGGCGTACCTCTTCCTCCGTGACGTTCTGTTGGCGGCCACAGGGCTGCCCACGTAATCCTCCATGAGATACAAGGGAGGGGGCTCCAGGGGGGTGCTGTCACTCAGCAGGACCCGGGGCGAGCTGTAACGTCTCTGCTGCCGTAACAGCTCTGTGTCCATCGCAGTCACGGGCTGGAATTCCGACTTGGCCAGCTTGCCCTGCTCCGGCCTGGGGGGGGCCCCTGCTTTGGGCAGGGTGCTCTGGTAGTTCTCCTTAACGTCCACCATCTGCTTGGAGAGCTTGTTTTTCAAGATATCTGCCTGGATCAGCTTAATAATCAGGGAATTTAGCGAGTCTTCAGGCAGACTCCTTTGATCCATGTTGTTACCTTGGATGCCACGGAGATACGCGAGAAATATCACATAAAACAAGATGGACATCACCTTGTTCACCTGTAAGATCTGAAAAGGAAACACAGGGGTTAATGGCAGGCTGTGGCAGCTGAATCCATGTCATTGTGGGTTGAGTAACCCTGTGAGAGGCAGCAAGAACACCCAGCTCCTCTCTGATGTCCAGAGACCAGGGTTGTCCATCTCTTTCCTCGGGAAATACTGCCTCCGTACGAGTCCTTTGAATCTCTAAAGTGCCTTTTCCTCCTAGACTTCCACGTGCCTCTCCCTCAATAATCTTTCCCCTAGCATGGTGGCTGTGTGCTAGGAAATGGGGAGTGCATGTGTGTGCATGTGTCTGTGTGTGCATGCGCACGCACGTTTGTGTATCTTGTGCTCGTGAATGACAGAGAGGGCAAAATAATTTTTTTTTTAAACTAAATAAACCAAAAACATGAGTGGCAAGGTCTTCGGTATAGAAGAGCTAAGGCTGTCCCCGGGACCGGGCCCCCAAGAGCCTCCAAGGCAGAGGGAGGAGGAAACTCGCACTTAGGACTTTCCTAGACAGAAATCCCCCAGGGCATCTGCATTTGAGGTCTGCGCTAATCTGCAGACTTCTGTTGTGTGTGGATGACGTCCTGCCACTTCTTTAGATATCACTTGAGTCTGAGAAGACCACAGTCCACTCCACCTTGGCAAATTATGAAGTTGCACCTGAAAATTATAAAGGCATATTGGCATTCTTTTAGCAACAGGAGCAGACTTGCAATGGTCTTAAAGAACATAGCCCTACCACCCTCCCCCACACCTAATGCAACTTCTGGGTCACTGGAAGGAATACCCCTAGGCTGGGGATGGGTCAGCTGCCTGCACACTGCAGCATCAGAGTGGGCTCATCCCTGGCCAGGCCCCGTCTGGTGGAGCTGTTCTCCGCCCTTGTAATGAGCACGGGGGCTGCTCCCCACTCTGTGAGGGGGCCTGGCCGAGCTCTCTAATGGACATGCCTCACCAGGGCACCCAACTGCTTCCCAGAGACTTCTCCCCGCCAGAGCACTACCTGCAGAAGTTGGAGGCACAGCAATAACTGGCTCAAGGTAATGGGCTGGACTTGCCCTGAACAGCAAGATTCCTTGTGGATTCCTTTTTTTGTTTTTTCTTGTTTGGCCTTTTAATGCGAAGTTTCTAGTACACAATGTTTCTTTTGGGGGCTGCATTTTCATTTTGCTATCTCTTCATTTAAATGGTACTTGAACCCATCCACACTCTCCTTCTGTTGCCAGAGCAGAACCTCGACACGGGGTTTCTGTTGGGTCCTTATGGGATTATAGGGCTGATCTCCAGATACCTTTCTGGCTGGTCTCTCCCTCACTAGAGCAAAGCCCAGCTTTTCTGAAGGTTGGCACTGGATGGGGACTCTTCAGGCAGGGAGGGCTGGCAGCAGGAGCGATCTCCACTTGCACTCTGTGATCTACACCACCCCCGTGGGGTAGCCAAACCTTAGTTACCATTACTACCACCTCACTGGCCCCCAGGGGCTCACGGTTTCCTCCTTAAGGCTCTAAGCATGGAAAATAAAAGCCATTCCCTCGGTTCACCTTTGGTATTTGTAGAGAGACTTTAGTAAATCCAGGGGGAAAACAGAAGGGAAATAAACAAGAGAGACACAGGAATCAGAGAAGCGGCCCTGCTTACCAAGTACCCATGTCTGAGCTTGCCCACGCTAACTTGCTCCCGGGACTTCCAGATGCAGCCTCTTTCCCCGTCTTGTCTGAAGTACTGCTCTCTTGTCCCCAAAGGCCAGCAATGCTGCAGGCACTTTGCTCCAACTTCCTCTTCCTGGCTCTTGGCCCACCTCTTTGATAAGGGGATCATCTTCCTTCCATGGGAAGCACTTTTGTGGACAACTGACTCCTTCAAGGTCAAAGCCGAGAGAAGGATTCTAGCTTCGCTGCCCACCCCTAGAGACTGCTCTAAGAATCCTATTACCCTAAGAAAGTGGTTCCCACAGGATAACTACTCTTCCTCCCACTCTGCATATAACTGACAATTCCTTCCATGTTGCAGGCCCAACAAAATGAATCTTGAACACACAATGTATGGCATGCATGCAACTAGAACTGCATGCCCTTTCTCCCCCCTCCAAATGGAATACAGCTGCAATAAAGCAATTTGGGACTAAGAGTCTATCAGAAAACAATTTATTAAATCCTCCCAAAGCCCGGCCACTAAGCTAAGAATACACAGGGTACCTGCTCATGGGGAAATAGATCAAGGATGGTCAGCGAGGGGAGGTCCCAGAGGGAATGAGAATTGATGCACAGATTAGCCAGGAATGACAAGGGTGCATGGACAGGAAGAAAGATGGATGGTGCCAGTGGACTGGGGCTACAGAGGGAAGCGTCTTTATGGCTGGGGCCTGAACAGGAACCAAAGGGTTTAAGGGGTAGAAGAGCCATATAAAGGAAGCATTGAATCCAGCTCCTTCATTGTATAGATGAGGAAAACCTAACTGCAGTTGAAGGAGGAAGAGAAACGCACAGGGTAGAGGGATCCTCTGCACTCCCTGCCCAGCTGCCCTTTTCGTCAGATTACAGCTGGGCGAGCAAACCCCGGCCCCAGCCCATTTGCTCTTCCAAAGCTGCCTGAACAAGCTTTAGGAGCCGTGTGCATGTTCCCTTCCGCTGGCACACTTTCCTCACCTCTCCTGTTGAAATTACACTCATTCTTCAGTGCCCAGTTGGAAAGCAAGGCCCCCAAAAGCAGGCCCGCCAAAAGCAGCAACCACCACTTCCTTTGCATTCCTGTGGCATGTTTCCAATTGGCTGTGGCGGCAGGTATGACAAGCCTCAGGGCTCTCCGTGCTTTACTCACTAGGTTCCCTCTCCTCCAAGGCCAGGAGCCCCTTCCCGCCTGTGCCTCCCCACTGCGTCCAGGCCACGGTGAATACACGGTGGAGGTTAAGGTCTGGGTGCAGGGAGGCAGGGACGGAAGTTGAAGTCAGAAGAGTGACCTAATTTGGAGGGCCTCATGTGGAAATAATTTAGAGGCAAGGTGGTGGCAGGAGGGGTGACTGCATTTGAGCCAACACCCCAAGCTCCCTGGGTGCATGCTCCATTGTCCCATCAGACCTCACTTACAGAACACATATTTGAAGATAAAATTCTTAAGAATTTCAAAATGACAACCACAAAGCGTTAACCCCCCTTCCCCGAGTGTGGGGTCCCCTTCTTGAGTGCAGGGCCTGGGACGATGGGCACTGGCAGCACACCCATGAAGCCAGCCCTGGCTGCAGGAGCTAGAATGTTCCATTTTGGTGAAATTGTATGAAGGTAAGAGTAGAAAACCATTTTTGGTCAAGAGGAACGGGCAAAGCCCACTGAGTGCTGCATGGGAGGGGGGGCACGTTCAGAGCCGTGGGCAGGAGCCATAACTTCAGCTGCAGTCTGGTGGGGAGAGCCTGGGGATGCGCAAAATGAAAAGGTTCTCATGACGACCTGCTTTCCTCCTCTGGGCAGTGGCAACCAAGAAATGTGGGAACCAAGGGCGCCTGGGTGGCTGAGTCAGTTAAGCGTCTGCCTTCGGTTCAGGTCATGATCTCAGGATCCTGGGATGGAGCCCCGCATCAGGATCCCTATTCAGCGGGCAGTCTGCTTCTCCCTCTGCCCCTCACCCCACTCATGCTCTCTCTCTTTATCTCTCTCAAATAAATAAATAAAAATTCTTGAAAAAAAAGAAAGAAATGTGGAAACTAAATGGGGCAGTGGGAGAAGTCAGGATCGTCAGGATGGAACATTATTATCATGGATACGGCTCAGAATTGCCAGAGCATGCTGATTATAAAAAGCAGAATAACGTGTAGTTGATTTTATTACTATTTTTAGTTTCTGTCCAGACAATACTCATTGCTGCACCTAGGTGGACTGCTCCTACCACCCCACCTATCTGTGCACTTCCGCTGGGAGCCGAAGGCATCGAGTGGGTTAGAACCCAGGTCTCCTGACTCTTTTAGACAACTCTGCTCCTCTCGGGTCCCAAGCACAGAAACTCAACACAGAGGGACGCCTGGGGGGCTTAGTCTTTAAGCGTCTGCCTTCGGCTCAGGTCATGATCCCAGAGTCCTGGGATCGAGCCCCGCATCAGGCTCCCTGCTTAGCGGGAAGCCTGCTTCTCCCTCTCCCACTCCCCCTGCTTGTGTTCCCTCTCTCACTGTGTCTCTCTCTGTCAAATAAATAAATAAAATCTTAAAACAACAACAACAACAACAACTCATCACAAAGAAATCAGGCCACATGGGTGGAGGTGGGGGTGAGACACACATGAAAAATTAATAATGTAAGAAAGTTTCCAAATGCCTCTTAGCATTGGTCCTACCCATTTCTGGAGCTCCGCTGTTTTTACCATCAAATCCAAAACCTTACCATGATACTTGAGAACAAGCTGTGGGAATAAATCATCTGTAGACTGGTAAGGGTTTCTAACCCACTTGTAGGGCTGCATGAAAACCCAGCAGGGGAGCCTGTGGCCACCACCTTGATAATCTGCTTGTAGCTTTCTCATGGTGAGCAAGTCCAAGAATGTTGCTACTAGACCTCTCCAAAACACAGATGTTTGAAGCTGGAAAGGACCCTGTGTAAACCCCTCATTTTTACAAGTAAGGCAACTGAGGCCCGGTGTGGGGACGGAGGGAGTCATCTAAGATTAGACTCCTTAGTAATAGCAGAAAGTGACAGAGGACACCCTGTTCTAAAGCTCAATAAATAAATGGGGCTTGTGCACCAGCAACATTATTGTGAGGGGTTAATAATGAAATCTACACGAGAGCTCTTAGCACAGTATCTGGCATGTAGCGGTACCCTGGGAATGTTCGTTGAACGTGAATTTGAGTTCCCTGAGCATCAGAGTTGCTGCACGCCTGTCCACGCACACATACGAGGTACCAAGCGGCTGAAGTCAGGAATTCCTTTTCCGCATACAGCCCACAGCAATCTGCACCAACACAGAGCTTTCTCCCAAATGCCACTGCTAGCAAGTGCTTGGATCTCAGACCAGCCACACGAGTTGTGGGAGAAGAAAAGATTATTGCAAACTGGAAGCACAGAGAAGAGGAAAATCTCAAAAGCAAACAAGCACGGGAACGTGTGAAGTGTTGTTTCTGAATAAACTGGGGGCAAGAAGAGCCTAGAGCTGATCTCTGGCTCCTTCTGGTCACCAGAACCTGCATCTTCCACCCCTGGGCTTTCCCCAGAAGGCTAGTTCCCTGGAGTGGGGAGTGAAGAAAGGAAGGCTGTCCTGGCTTGACCCAGGCAAGACATGTCAGTGAATTTTTCAATTTAGAAAGACCTCTATGCTCATTCTCTTTTGGTCACTGTTAATAGCGACCCCCATCCAAGCATCCTGTTGTGTTATCATTGGCTGTATGTCTTCTCTTGGCTGAGGGGCCATGCCTTCTTCATCCACACGTGCCTGCTGCCTATCATGGGGCTGGTCCATTGCAGAGTCTCAATGTCTACTTAGTGAATGAGTGCCTACCACAATCGAGACCTGCCCAAGACACTGCTCACTGGCCTGAGATCCTGGATGGGCTTCTGCCAAGCCTGGTCTGGAAGCCACTCAACTCTGCCTTCTTTTCCCAGAGAAAATACAAGGCCTGGCTCTGAAGTAGGCCACGGTCCCCAGGCTCTTCTTGGCTATAATTGGAAAAAGACCTGTTAAAGACCTCAGTAAAACCCCCTTCCTACACTCTCCCCAGTGCCCATATCCCCTGCTCGGAGTTTTCCAAGATCCTGACCAACTAGCAGATGCTATTTTCCTCACTTAGAAATGCTTTCCCACATATGGTGTTTTCTCAGTCCCTGGAGCAACATTCCTATAAGGTTTCACCATCCCTCAAAATACTCAAAAGAGAGCAATTTCTGATTTCTCCTTTCTGGCTCAGTTTACAACACACACACAGAGGGTTTTTGGGCAAAGCGGCTGAAATGGAAAAGAAAGCTGGATGGAGAGTGGGGTGGGACAGGACCTGAACCCATAGCCACCCGTGTCTGTCCCCGTCACACATAAACACCTGGGGCACTCTCCTTTGAGTTCCAATTTACCTCTCCATGACTAGCTTCCCAGCACACGTGCCTCCTCCGGACCATGGACCTAGAGATCTTGTTTGCTGCCCGTGTGTGGAGTGACGGTTTAGCCTGGTTGGAGTGGGGGCATCAGGAACAAAAATGCGATGTGCCAGGGACCGACATACATTAACTCTTTAATCTCGGTAACAGCTCCTGTGAGGTAGGTACCAACATTCACCATTTCAGATGGGGAGGCTGAGGCACAAGACGGTTAATAACCAGCTAACAAGCAGAAGAGTCAGGATTTGATCGCAGTCTGGCTCTGGAATTGATGCCCTTACGGATTAAGCTATGGGGTCTGTCTGTCCCTGCTCTCGAACATTCCAGAGAGTTTATTTCCAGAGGAAGCTCAAGTTCCAAGGCTGGAACCAAGGCAGCTGCAGGTCGAGCACCTCCCTGGGAATCCTCAGCTCTGGGCAGAATTTCTAGGTGTTTGAGGCCATCACTCCTGTTTCTTCCTCTGCGTATTCCCTGTGAAAGTAAACAAACTGTTGTCCCCCTTAGGCCCGATGTCCTCCAAGACCTGTCCCTCTGTGGGTCGGCCAGTTCCTCTGCAGGTCCGCCATCCCTGCAGAGGCCATGTGTTGTAGTGGACGGAACACCAGATGCACTATCTCAAGGCTTGGTGTTGGTGCCAGGACTGGAAATGAGGGTGACTTACAAATAAGGCATAGAGGTTGTGCTCTAGCTGTCCTCAGGGAAGAGGCATGAGATCAAGGTGGAACCACTTTTTAATGTGCCAAGTTTTTAATATGCAAATTCAAGAGATTTCATTATTTCTGATACGGCCACCTCCTCTGGAGGCAAATGCATTTCTCTGGCTGGATTAACAAGGACTCTGTCCAGCTGTATCCAGAGGGCCTAAATCTTTGGAGAATTCCTGCAGCTATGACATGGTCTCTGACTAATGCTAAGGGCCCCAAAGACTACATCCTGCCAGATAACCCTAGTATCTTGTTCAGGGACTGGAAAGGGGGAGAGGTGGGAAAGCGATAGATTTAAAATAAAATGACAAAAAGGAAAGGAATGTGGTGGAAATATTAAACTAAGGCCATAGAGAATACTGGCTAAGCTCGCTCCCCGTATCTTAATTAATTCAAATTGGCTTTGTTCGGAACCCGGGTCCCGAGGCCTGAAAATTAGTCAGGGGGGCCATATGAAGATGTTCTGACCCATGACAAGGCTGGTTGCCGGGAGAGAGAGATCCTGGTGGAGCCTCCGCTGGGGATTGGTCTGGTCTTGGTTGATCTCTTTATTAATGATCCGGAAGCAGGAGAGAGGAAAAAGTGGCAGATTAATTAAAATGCACAGATGACGCTCAAAGGGAAGGTGCTACAAACACTCGTGAGGACAGACCAATTATTCCCCAGCACCCGTGGGGGTTGGCAGCCTGGAAATAGCACGATGAGATTCAGACGGGAAACACGTAGGTTAACTCACTGGGGGCAGGATGAATCCAAAACCAACAAGGGAGGGAAATGCTCGTAAAGGGATGAAGGGAAGGAGCGACTTGGAATGGCTACAAGGAGTAAATGAGAAATGAACTCACGTGACTAGGGCTGTGTGGGTTTCCACGGCCCCGCCTTCTTCCCCTATAGCCCTGTGGGTCTTTCCTAAATCCCACCTCATTCACTCTGAGCACGACTCTGGAGTGGTGGCCACTCTTATGTTCCCTGTCTTATGAAGCACAATAGTACATAAGTCGAGCTTCAGAGAGGGCAAGAAATAGAGCCAAGATTGGAGAGCAAGTGGATGGCTGTCACCAAAAGATGCCGGTCAGCATGCTCTGCATTCCCCCAAACCGGAGGTGAACCGTGACCGGAGGAAGGAAGAGCTCCTCTCTGTGCTTCACTTGGTGACATCTCATTTAAGAGCCCTGCTCCCTGGGTAGAACCCACACCCATACAGTCAAAACCGGCGAGAGCAGAGGCAGGGAGATGGGACTGCTCTCCTGTTCCTCTGGTTAAAATACTTAACTCCAGGTCAGAAATTGTCTGACACGGACAACACTTGGCCTGAGATCTGGGATAGGACAAGGTCCTCAACTTCCAGGGGCTGCTGGCTTCCCAGGGGGAACAAGGCACACAGTCAACAGGGAAGGCCTATTCTAGAACAAAACGAAACAAAATAGAGGGCCTCAAAAGAAAAGAAATTTCTGAAACTGGTCCCCCTTGGAAGCCTGAAAATGAGGAAGACAGATTCCAGAATGGACAAGGAGCCCATATCCAAAAGCCAAGCTCGATGCCCTGAGATGGAAGTTGAAAGCTGTGAGTTTGCTTTGCACAGCTGTTGGAAGAGGAATTCTATATTGTTCAAAGCATACCCTCCTCTCTGGCCCCAAGGCAGCGAAAGATGGAAGGTATGGCATATGTCAAAACAATGTGCTTCAGCCCTCCAAGAGCAAGGTAGTACAGCTATTCTCCAGGCCATGGAAGCCTCGGGCGTGGCCCTGTCTTGGCAAAGAGATCTGAAAGGAGCTTGGTATGCCAACACAAGCCCCAGGAAATCCAGATTTACTTTATCCTTTGCATACTACATACTCTCATCTCATGGCCAGAGGGTGGACAAGGAAGGATCTGCAGAGAAAATCTGAGTCAACCCAGCTACTGGCCATAATGGCATGTATTTATACATTTAGTTTCTTTGTTCTGGGCACTAACACCGATCCATCACTGTGCATAAAAGTGTGCATGCATGGGCTTCTGTGTGTGCGTGCATGGGCACCAACACACACACACACACACACACACACACACACACACCCCGTAGTCCCCAAGATGAGGATGCATTACAGCCAGGCTCCTTCTAAATTATTGTGTCATTTAATATCCTAAGACATTTTGATTTTGGTTTTGTTTTCTGCATCAGGAGAAACCCCATTTTCCGAGTGTGAAAACACACATGAGAAGGTCGCTTCAGTTATACGGATAGTTGGGGGTACAGCTGGAATTCAACTCTTAGCATCAGAGAATAACTGTCCAAGTCAACCTTCTGCTTTAGATTTGTGCTTAATGTTGGAGTTGGGTTTATGTGTCAGAAATCTGCATTACCTGCAAAATGCTATACAGCTGTAAATTAATATTATTACAAGGTAGGGGCTGCTGAGTAACTGATATATTTTTTTAAGATTTTATTTATTTATTTGACAGAGAGAGACACAGCGAGAGAGGGAACACAAGCAGGGGGAGTGGGAGAGGGAGAAGCAGGCTTCCCGCGGAGCAGAGAGCCTGACGCAGGGCTCGATCCCAGGACCCTGGGATCATGACCTGAACTGAAGGAAGACGCTTAACACTTGAGCCACCCAGGCGCCCCATGATCTTTAATAAATATAATAAATGATGATGATGATGATAAATTATTTATCTAGTCCACCCAGCCAAGGATGGGTCTCAAAATGGCAGAAAAAGAAGTTGGCTTCATCTTGAGAGCTGGAAGCCGAGGGAAATCCCGAAGCACAACTTCCATTCACACTCTGGATGCCTCTTCCAAACCAAGACCGCAGCTGACTTGGCAATGCCCAAACCTTTGTGCATCAACCAGAGTAGCAGCAGTGAGAACGGGATCAACCCAAACCATAATGGTTTGGCCCCATGAGGACTTGGCTGCAGTGTGGTCAGATGGCAGCCTTTCTCCTCCAGGTTTGGCGATCAGGCCTGCGTCAAATATAGCCTCTGTCCCCCTCTTAGGCTCCCCACTGGCCCCGCAGCCAACCTCCTTTCATGAGGATGAGGGATTGGCAAATGGTCTGGGGCTATCTTTGGCCTGGAGCCCCACTCCAGGAAACTGTGAAGTCTGAAGACTTCCCATGCCACGGCTTCCTCCTACTCTTCTGGGCGTCTCTCCTCTCTGCTCAGCCTGGCCACCATCATTCGCCTGAACACCCTGACAGACCAGGAAACCAAGGCCCGAGAGACATCTATGTGACTTCCTGAGCCTCTTCTCGCCCACTTGTAAAGTGATGGTGGGATGTGCACACAGGAAGAAAATCAATCTCCCACCCAAACCGGAGTGTGCAGTAGGCACTTCATAAACATTATGACTCCAATCCCAAACAGTCTACGGCTCTCTTTCTGGGCAGCTGGGTGAGACTGAAAACCAACCCAGAGCTTGTCCTCTGAAAGCAATTTTGGCACCAACACTCTGAACCCAAAGCTGTCTTTAATCACAGACACAGTCATAATAATCGCTTGTAATAATAGCTAGCATCTACTGAGCCGTGCCATATGCTAGGGACTTTGTGGGACACTTTACATGGATTATCTCAATTAATCCTCACAGATACGATTATTATCCCCACTTTTCAGTTGAGGAAACTGAGGCTCAGAGGGATTAAGGCATGTTGTCAGAGATCACACATCAACTGAGAGGCAGAGCCAGGGTGTGAAACCCTGTCTGGGTGACCCCGTGGGTAATACTGCCTAACACCTCCTAGTTCATTCCAGAGAGTCTAAGAACTCTGTCTGGGTGACCCCGTGGGTAATACTGCCTAACACCTCCTAGTTCATTCCAGAGAGTCTAAGAACCTGCCACTTGCTTGCAGTGAACTAGGCAGTGAGTGCCATGCTGGTATATTAATGCTTCTTTCCTTTTTAGAGAAAGGGACATCCAAGACAGGGCCGCTGAAATGTGAAGAGTACGTTTCACAGTCTAAGCTTGGTGTCACCAATTCATAGTGGCTGAAAAATATACCGACACCACTTAGGGCTATAGGGCTCATTTATATAACCCCTAGCTTCCCAGTAGGTAAAATGCTTCTTTCCTCCCTTCTTATTTGATGGTGAAGAAGACCAAGAACCCAGGGATTCTTTTTATAAATTGCTGGATTTTTTGAAGGTGAGATAGATTTCTGATTCTTTGGTTTTCTTTGTAGTATATTTGCAGTTGGCAAGGGGAAACAAAATAATGTGGACTCCTGGCACATTTCCTGCTCTGATTTATGAATAAAACCCAACTCAGCCACTAATGAGCTTTGTGGCAAAGGGAGAATCATTGCTCGTCTTAGGGTCTCAATTCCTGATGATATTTCTCCAGAGGGTGCTGCCGGTCTTTGGGCAGGGTAGTTCTTCATTGCTCAGTCTTGTACCTCACACACAAAGCTTTGGCCCCCATCTACGGAATGCCAGCCATGTCCCCCCCAGTCATGGTGACAACAGGAAAAATGCACTCACACTCTTGGAATGCCATCTCATCTGGGGAGGCTTTATCCCTCCTGGTTAGGAATCACATGATATAATGTTGGTGGACTAAAGCAGTGGTTCTAAACCATTTTTGGATCATTGACCCTTTCCAGAATGTGATAGAAGCTAAAGCGTCTTTCCCCTAAGAAGCATACATGTGCGCATAAAAGAACAACCTCTCAGAAAATTTTCAAGGCAATTCAGACTCCCCGAAATCTCATCCAGAGGCCCAAAGATCCTAGGTGAAGAATTCTCGAACTAAAGAATATTCTTTTCACGTTTATTTATTCCTTTGAGAGAGCGAGTGGGGGCAAGGGCAGAGGGAGAGAACCTCAAGCAGACTCCCGCTGAGCATGGAGCCCAACGCAGGGCTTGATCTCAAGACCCATGAGATCATGACTGGGCCCAAACCAAGAGTCGGATGCTTTAACCGACGGAGCTACCCAGGCGCCCCTCAAACTGAAGAGTTTTAAAGGTTCTTTCTAGCGGGAATACTCTTATTTTTCTACTACCCTCTGCCGACCCTGAGCCATTTCTTCGCCAGACCAAATGATCCTCATCACTGGTCTCATTTTTGGGTCCACCCCATTTCTCTGTGTCACTTTGAAGCTGTGGAGCCAGGTACCCACATCCTAATCCACTCAGATTCTCGTAGCATGGGAAAGTTATGGCAGGAAAGTGACCTGCCCCAAATGAAACAACAAATTAGTAAAAGAGCCAGAAATAGAAGCCAGCTCTCCAGAGGACCAACCCTGTGCTGCTCATTTGGAACCAACACAGGACACTATATTTAAGAACACCAAGAGGGAAACCTGTCCACAAGGCTCACTGGCTGCAGAGCTTCCTCGAGGAGGCAGAGGGGCCCCATGTGAGCCTGACCAACATGGCACCTTCAACACTACAGTGTGAGAGGGCTGGAGCGTTCATAACCTGACCCAGCCAGAGAGGTAGCCCACGGAAGCAGAATCCTTCCTTTCTTCTTCCTTTCACAAATACCCGTGTTGCATCAGCACCATCCCTCACGTGATACCCACACTCCTCAAGGGCTTTGGGATTTTATGCATTTTCCTTTCCATGTCTGATCCTGCCATCATGCTGGATGGCCTCACGTCCATCCTGACGGCTTTTCCATCCCTTTGGTCTCCCTGTTCCTCAACGCCCCCAAGACCATTATGTTGGAAAACCTCATTGTTTCTGAAGAGCTTCTCTGCATTCCAACCGACTGTCCTTATGATTCTAAGGATGCTGAACAGCACATGCTCTGAGAGCACATGCTCTCGGAGGAAAAGCTGGTCACAGAACCCCGGAAGCTTGAGAGAGCTTTAAGCATAAATAGAGGCTCTCTTGATATATCAGGTATTGAAAATGGGTCAATCTGCAAGAAGGTCTAGCTAGAAAATACACTGGGACCAGATATCACACAGAAGCATGTTGTTAGTTGAAAAACAGCTGCTCATTTCTGACACTCCTGTCTAGAGGTGCTGTCTACGTGCCCTCCCCTTGTATGTGGGTGTTTGTGGCAGTTTGACCAGTACAGGATAGTGAAGTCCTGCTAGATGACTTCCAAGGCTAGGCCCTAAGCGGCCATGAAGCTTCCACCTGTTGTGGGAGCCCTGAGCTACTGCGTGAGTCACCGGACAGTCCCAAGGCCAGCATGCTGGAGAGGCTCCCCTTGATGGTCTTCTAGCTGGCCCTGCCAAGGCGCGAGTCTTGCAGGTAAAACTGACCTAAATAATCCAGACCAGCCCATCGGCTAACTGAATACCACCAAGTAACCTCTGTTAAGGCCACATGGCACAGAAAAATCAGCCGGCGCAGCAGTCTCCAAGTTCCTGACCCACAAAATGACGAGAAATGCAAAAATGGTTGCATTTTATGCCACTAAGTTTGGGGTGGTTTGCTATATAGTGAAAATAAGCAAACACCCGGAGCTGGAAAAATTATATAGATTAAATGTGTCATTTGTTAGTGTCAAGGATGACATTTCATGAAATCTGCCCAGAAGCGTCTGAGTAAATTCCTGGAGGACAGACCTAAAATGGACCTCTAGGACCACTGCCAGCGCACTGCTGATGACTGGAGGCTGGAACTGTGAAGGGGAGGGGTCCCCTGGAGCCGCCAATCACCTGAGGGCGTGCTTCTGCTGGGGTGCCGCAGTCCCGGTGGGCCTGCCTGCGAAGTGGCAAAGGGGGGTGTGTATGTCTGAGTGTGAGTCTGTGTATATACCTCTGTGTGTGTGTCCATGTGAATATCTGTGTGGGTTGTGCACATCTGCATATGAGTGTGTAATGTGTACGTATGTGTGTGTCTTTGTGAACATGTGTGTGTATGTCGGTGTGTGTGGTGTGTCTGTGTGAATATTTGTGTGTGTGTTATGTACGTGTTTGTGTGAATGTGTGTGTGTCTGTGCAGGTGTGTGGTGTGCACGTCTGTGTGGATAGCTGTGTGTGTGTGTGAATACTTGTGTGAACGCGTGTGTGTGTGGTGTGTGTCTGCATGTGATCGTGTGGAGTGTGTGACTGTATGCACGTGTGTGTGTGTGTGTGTGTGTGTATGTGCACGCAGTATGCTGGGAGAGGGATGCTGACAAGGGGAGAAAACCCAAGCATTAAGAGGACTCCAAAGACGGGGGTCCCCCTCCCAGCTTGTAGTCACGGTGACACCCTGGATAAGCCTTCCCCCCCCTTCCAGGCATCAGTTTGCTCTTCTAGAGTGAGGGGATCAGAATAAATCATCCTCAGATCATTCCAGTGCTATCCGTGTGCCCCCCAAAGGGGGTCTAAGGCAAGGCTCTGGGCTGATGCTCTTTCTGGCCCCCCTGCACACAGAGGACTGAGAGATGGCTCTGGGGGTTTTCCTTAACCCGCGCCCTCACCACACACATGCACACACGCACGCACGCACACTACGCTGGCTCTGCTCATCTAAAGAGTAAGGCACATGGCTCCAGCGGCCTTCTTGGGTCCCTGTGCATTGGAAACATGTAAGGACAGGCAGGGGAGAAGCCCGGGAGATAGAGAAACACTGGGTCAAGTTTGCATTTCTCATTATTTCTCCAGCCCTTCTCAAATTCCTTTTGTTTAGAAACCTCCTTGAGTTTCTGAAGGCTTCCCCCTCCCCCATCCCACCCCTGAAAAGCTCTAGGAGCTCCTACAGCCTGTAACCCTTCCCCATAACACGTTCCATATGTCGGTCACCCTCTGCGTGAAACGTTTGCACTCACTTTTCTGGTCACATCATCCGTGGGCTCCCCACACCACCTCTCCCTAGAACAGCCCATCCAGCCCCTCTCAGGCCCTCTGTTCAAGCAGCGTGGGTTTGGGTCAGGCTGGAGGGCTCTGTGCTTTCAGGCCCAGGCCAATCCCCACTTAGGAGTCTTGCAGGTTTGCCTCCGGCGGGCCTCCATCCCAGCCCGCCGCGCCCGCTGCCACCACCAGCTGCCGGAAGACCCTCCTTTAAGCACTGGGGCTGACTGAGCAGTGCTCTGACCGAGCTTGCCACATTATTTGCTTAAGAGCGTGCTTTTATAGCAAAGGCAACACAGCATTCTATTGTCTTCCTTTTCCCAGACCGGCTCCCCCTCCTCCCGTGGCTAGCCACCATGGTAAATAAAGGCTGAAGAGATTTTTCCAACATAACTTCCAATACTCCTCATGGGGATACAAACAGACCTTCCGTGCCTGCTCACCCACCCCTACCCCATGCACCCCACCCCCTTGCCCCACCACCCCTTTCTGGTGACTTTCTGATGCATCTTTGGATGACTGGGCCCGACTCTTGAAAAATACAATGCATGGCTCTCACACTAGTTTTTGTGGGTTTCCCAAAAGACAGAAGGTGGGTTTCCACTGCTTTGGAGGGGTTGCGCTGGAAGGGCTGAAGACCTCAAATTGGTCAAGGGAGCCTGAGGACTGTGTGTACCCCCTCTTCCTCAAAAGCATAATTGTATTTAATGGCTTCATCCCTACAGGGTTCTGGAGAGGCAGTTAGAGGACCTTGAGAGAGGCAGTGAGGCATCCCCTTAACCTAATAGGTGCAGCCAGGGGCAAGTGGAGAAAACATGAGGTCCCAGGGGCTAGATCGAGGGCTCAGGGCCTTCCAGAACAGACACGTGGGTCCCAGGCAGAGAAACACATCTGGGGACATGGCAGAGTCATCAACTCTCTTATAGGAAGGAAGGGTGATACACCGAGCACCTGCTATTTGCCAAGGACTGCAATTTAAAACTTATATCCTACAGTCTTTAGGTTTTTTGGTCTAGATGGATGGAATTAGGAAAATTAAAAGACGGTATTTCTAAGGGCACCTGGGTGGTTCAGTTGGTTAAGCGTCTGCCTTCAGCTCAGGTCATGATCCTAGGGTCCTGGAATTAGCCCCGCATTGGGCTCCCTGCTCAGTGGGGAGTCTGCTTCTCCCTCTCCCACTGCCTCTGCCCTCCCCAACTCCTTCTCTCACTCTCTCTCTCTCAAATAAATAAATAAATAAATAAATAAATAAATAAATAAATAAAATCTTTAAAAATATAAAAGAGGGTATTTCTATTTTAAGGCTGGGAAATTTAGGGCATAGAGGTGGTAAGTAATAGGCTCAAAGTTGTCACAGCTAGAGGTAAAACTAGAACCAGAATCCCTGCTCCCTCACTTCTGGTCCTACAGTCTTCCCAAAAGACAACTGCTCTACTCTCAAAGTCCTAAAGAGTCCAGAGGGCAGACACCATGGCTGTGATCCTCCAGGAAGCGAGCTCCTTCAGCTGTCTGTGAACTCTGGGAGAGCCCCCACAGTACAAAATGCACACTGCACTTTTCTCTAGGCTCACCGGATCTTTGATGTGCCAGCTTATACAAAGTGGGTCATTTCTGAAGCGGGACTACCTCTGGCTGCAAGAGCGACCGCCTGTCCCAGCAGATGGATGGGGCCTGCCATTGGCCCAAGTTCAGCACCTACTCCTTTATAAGCCACCCCTACTCCCACCTTCCCCAACCTGCCTCCTTTTAGTGTAAAGATTTACTGCATTCTGGAGATCAAATAGCTTAAGCAAAAGTGTGTGTTAAAAACAATCTTTCTCCACAATACCTGCATTAAGAAAATGACAACAATCATGAAGGAAAACATATCTGACGATGGGTTTGGATGATGCGTGGTGGCTAATGAGACAGCTGAACTAATGTAACTGGGGGATCCGACTTCAGGAGCTCCAATTACACTTGATGGGCTTGGCAAGGCACACTGCAATTTGGTGCTAATGAATGGATTAATCCGGAGGAGAAGCTGGAACCCAGGAATGTGCAGGAATGTGTACTGACGCCTTGCTGGGCATGCCATGGTGGGGCCAACAAGGACCTGACGGATTGAGGTGTAAAAGCTTGTAGGCTCATGGCAGGGCTGTCATTTCTGGCCAACCGACTAGCTCTTCCGCCAATGGACCGACTCACAAATAGAGCCATCTATTTCAGGGAGATCTATTTCTGCTTACTAGAAAGCATGCAGTAGTGAGTTTCCAGGCATGCAGTGTAAATGACCAGATTAACTGGATTTAATAGAGCCGACTGCAAAAAAGTTCCTTCCAGACCCGACGCTCTGTGACTCTATGTTGATGTTGTGAAGGCAAAAACTCCACCACAGGGAAGCAGATGGGGCCACAGAGATGTGTGGGAGCCGTGAGTGACTTCCACCCCAGTGTGGGTGAGTCATGTGGTTGGAGGGAGGGGATCACTGCAGACTATGGTCAAACGGAAGGGTCTGGAAATATACTGGCATTGATTCAGAATGTGGAACTTTTGATCCTATGAACATGATATATTTTATTTTATTTTAATTTTTTTTATTCTTATGTTAATCCCCATACATTACATCATTAGTTCTAGATGAAGTGTTCCATGATTCATTGTTTGTGCATAACACCCAGTGCTCCATGCAGAACGTGCCCTCCTCAATACCCACCACCAGGCCAACCCATCCTCCCACCCCCCTCCCCTCTAGAACCCTCAGTTTGTTTTTCAGAGTCCATCATCTCTCATGGTTCGTCCACCCCTCCGATTTCCCCCGCTTCATTCTTCCCCTCCTGAACATGATATATTTTAATTCCCCTTGGTGATGTTAATAATGTAGTTGGCTAATGCCACACTAACAGAATTGATGAAGTGCCACTCATCCAGGAAAATGAAGTGATGACCTCAGTTTGTACCCTACTCACGCTTCTGAAAAGGTTGAGTGCAAAGCAAAGTTTTGTGAACTGAATTGTATTTTAAAGAATACTAGAAGGGCTTAAAACAAAATATCTGATTGTGGATTCATATGGAAAGCAATAAAAGATCATTCTTAAATTAAAAAATATTATATATTAGACTAATTTTAGCTGAAAGCAAAATGGAGAGCAACTACGCTATAACTATATGACAATCCCACAGTGAACACATATGATTTGAGATTCAATTCTTCACCAAGGCAATCAGACTTATTTATCCTTTGATGTGTTATTCAACTATCTGGGTGCTCTATGAATGTGCATTATTCTTTATGGCTTATTCTCCAGGAAACTAGAAATCCAGAAGAAGAAAAGAGGCAGGAGAAACACCTGGGGCAAATTCTTATTTTTCCCACTCTTGTGTCTTAAACCATGTCAGCCTACGTTCCCAGAGTAAACCACACTTCAGTCTTCTCGAAGGTCCCAATAAGGAAAGGAACAGAAGGAAAAGAGGGCAAGCAGAAATCATACAGTCCACTTAGAGAAGGTTCAAGAATAATTAGAAGGTCAATAATGATGATAGCTAACCTTACTGAGCATGACTCCATGCCAGGAACCGTGCTAGGAACTCTACGGTCATAACGGATTTAATTCTACAGTAACCCTCCCAGGAAGGTCCCCCAGTTCATAGTCTCTTATCTGAAACCCTGTATATTACCTCATACTGTCAATGGGCCTGGGGCAGTACCCCATGAGGAAACGACCTCATATTTCTGCTGAAAAATTATCAACATTCACAGAAGGGAGGGAGATTGTGTTGATTCAGGTCATATTTTGTAGCCAAATGGATCTGCTGTAACCTTAAGAAATGACACCGGGTTTTTGAGTTTTGGGGGTTTGGGAATTATAAAGATGAGACTGGGGGCATTTATAGTTGTGCATCTTTCATAAATAAAGAAACGACACCCAAGAGAAAGTAACTAGCCTGAGATCACACCATGGCCATCCCACACAGCTAAGTAGGTAGTGAGGATTAGTAGCAGAGCTGGGATTCAAACCCAGGCCTGTCTAACACCAAAATCCATGTTCTCAGACACTAGGCCAGGCTGATGGTGTTCCTTGGGTGAGTCCTGAGGGAATTAAAACTCCCTACAATGGTTTTCTGAGGAGACAAATTTAAACTATGATTGCATATACCCTTTCTTATGTTTAAAGAATTTTTTCCTTAAATAAATTTCTCTAGAGAGAGACTTTTTCTTTATAAAATAAGAGCATATTGAAGAATATTCTAAAAATGTACAAGTATATAAAGAAATCTATCAGCTCCGACAAGTATCATTATGGAATATTTGTGTCAAGCCTTTTTTAAACACATGCAAAGTTCTTCTCTGCATTCCACAGTTGAGAATGTTTGATATATGGCATTCTGTGGCATTCTTACTTAATCTATAATTGAAGCATTCTCCTATCATATTAAAATTCTACACAAACAAAATTTTGATGGCTACATAATATTCCATCATAGGAATGTGTTGTAATTTACTGGATTACACCCCTTTGTAGGAAATTTATTATTTCCAATTCTCTGCTCTCATAAATAAAGCTGCAGTAAAAGTCTTCGTGCACAGAGCTGACTGTTGGTATGAGTTATTGCCCGGAGTGTGGGCTCAGCCGATCTGCCAGCCGTGGGCACATCTGCCCTGCGGCCACCTCGGGTGTCAGGTGGACTGGAGCCTCCGTCCTCCCTGCTGACTGTCAGGCTGCTCAGAGGCAGGAAGAGCACAGATGTGCTGTTTGCTGCCCAGCAAATTCATGTTCTCAGGTTCAGCTCAGCCCCTGCTGTGGATCAACAACGTGCTGCTGGTATTTCCAGCTCCTAGGAGGACACTTGTCTCCTGAGGTCTCTTAGAACACAGAAGACCTTGCCTCCTACTTCACAGAGCCCCTCACATAAGAACTCCTTAACTCCTTACCCGTCGGAATCCACCTGAATGCGCCTGGTTGAAGGGACGGATCCTGCACCCGCCAAACCCGCGCACTCCCGAAAGAGAAAGGGGTGCTATTGATCATGTGGTCGGGGGAAGGGCTGCACTGCCGGCCTGCTGTGGGTCAGCCATCATTTCCTCCGAGTGGCCAGTTGTCCTTGTCACAGCCCTCTCTAAAAGGTCCTACATGGTGACACGCTGGTCCCACTCCCCTGTTTGCTCGGATGATTCATTCCATCTGGGCCTCCATCCTGGCTCTATCCTCAGCCTGCCCCCCCCCCCCATGGACTTCCTCCCCTCGGTACATAGTGTCCACCTGTTGCCAACCTTAAAAAAGAAAATAGCTGTCCTCCTCTAAGGACGACTACCTGTCCCGGCCCAGCTTCATACATGAGCACCTGCCTTTCCATCCAGTTCCTCAGCCCCTGGCAACAGACAGGATCCCCACCTTCCATCACCAGGGCGCCAGGCGGCTCAGGAAGCAGCACTACCAGGACACCCCTGAGCACCTTGTTTCAATCAGGCGGACGCCTGCAGGCCTTCCCTCAGCTGCTGTGAATGCATCAGTGCGGTTTCCCCCAATCCTCTGTTTTCTCATCTGTACCTACGATTGCACAACCACGTGCAACATCCACGTGTGGCTAACTCCCACAACCCTGCCTCCAGCCGGACCTCAGCCCTAGACTCCACGTCTGTGGATGCAACTGCCCGCTGGGCATCTCCACTTGAATATTTCAGAGGCATCTCGAGGGTGGTATGTCCCCAGCCAACGTCACCACCTTCCCCCAAGCCCTGCTGC
The DNA here is from genome assembly GCF_011800145.1 of Mirounga leonina. Taxonomy (NCBI): domain Eukaryota; kingdom Metazoa; phylum Chordata; class Mammalia; order Carnivora; family Phocidae; genus Mirounga; species Mirounga leonina. The sequence goes on from NW_023270504.1 coordinate 25,896,850, forward strand.
TTCTCTGGCCTCCTGTGCTTGCTCACAGGCAAGGGCACCATGTACGGTGCTTGAGTCTTTGCCCTTCCCTGCCCCCTACAGCACACTGATCTTTAATTCCAGGCGATTCTGTCTCCTCCGTTTCTGGCCTGCCCCCTTTCCCTGTGTAGCCCACACCTCTATGGCCTGTGAGACTTCTCTTGCTTAGGTGATGTCAACACATTCTGAGTGGTCTCTGAGAACCCACTTTTGTCCTCCCACAGATGCCCTGGCATTTCTTCTCCACAATGGAATGGAATGAGCCTTCTTAAGTTGAGCCTTATTGGGTCCTTTTCTAAACCCTTCAGGATAAAGCCCAAATCCCTTGGCCAGGCAGGAGGCTCTTCCCAGCCTGGCTCCCAGGTGCCTTCTTCCTTGTTCTCCCCTTACCCTCCACACGCCAGCCCCAGGGAGGGGCTTCAGTTCTGCAAATGCACCCAGTACCTTCTCACCTCTGCAGAGACCCCCCCCCCTTTCCTGGCTGATTCCTATTAGTTTGTCTGGCCCCGCTCTTATTCTACCCCCCTGATGACTTCCCGCAGGACTTCCCCATTCTTTTATAACCTTGCGTTCATTGTCCATCTCCCCAAGCAGACTGCAAGCTCTCTTTCCATGTTTGATGTCCCCAGCACCTACAAGAGTGTCGAGCTCATGGTAGGTACTGTATAAAAACTTCTAGAAACAAAATCCCTGGGGCAAAAGGATGAACCTCTTAAGAAGTATGACCATTTAGACTTTTTCCTTGGTAGAGTTATTATTAGGTTCTCACTTTCATGCTCGCTCTTCTCCAAAGGCTGTTGATATGGGCTACCTGCACCCTGGAAAGATACCTGTTCAGAGTCAAGAGCAAGAAAGTGACCAGGTGAATCAGTTGAGGATGCTTATGTGAGGGTTGGGAGAAGGGGTTTCTGGACGTCCTGGGAGATGGTGACTGATGTGGGTGATGGATCTCTCCTACTAAACTCTGTGTCAGCAACTGCCAAGAAAGGATTCAGCTGCCAAAAAGGGAAAATAAAAATTTCAATTCTAGCAGCCCCAGCCCACTGCCCAGAAGCAGCACAATTGCCTCTCTTCAGGAAGGAGAAGCAAGGAGGAAGGCAGGTGTATAGAGAAAGACATCTGCACTAAGGTGGGAAGGAACTGGCTCAGAGGTCCAAAGGCCCTCTGGACTTGAGCCTGCTCCTCTCCCTCACTCTCTACCTACTAGTAGACCATGATGCCTCCAAGAGAGGCTTCCTGGTCCTGGTCCCTTCCTTCCAGCCCTGGAACAGCATCAGCATCAGACTGGGGATGCCTAGTGATGGGAGAGAACACACAAGACCAGAGAACCTGCAAATAAAAGCAAGTCCAATAGGACCTGCAAATGTGAGATTAGGGCTGGGCCAAAATGCCCCCTTAGCCACTGCTGTGATGGTCTAGTCTGGGCTGGAGCAAGGCCCCAGGAGGGCTTCCTACCAGATCAGGGGCTCCTGCAGCTCTAGGAGACCACTGGGCTTCATTGTCCCTGAGGGCAGGGCCCACATAACATTCACCTTGGAGACCTCAGTGCCTAAACACAGCGCCTGGCACAACGTGAGCTGCACAATTCCGTGTATGGATCAGAAAGCATTTACTCCCAGGAGCTGTACAAGGATGTGGGAAGAGCTGGGTAGGCAAAAGGTAAAGAAAAAGAGGCTGTGGGGTGCCTGGGTGGCTCAGTCAGTGAGGTGTCTGACTCCTGATGTCAGCTCAGGATCATGGGATTGAGCCCCATGTTGGGCTCTGCTCTCAGTGAGAAGTCTGCTTGAGGTTCTCTTCCTCTCCCTTTGCCTCTCCCCCTGCTCGCTCTCTCTCAAATAACAAATAAAAAAACTTAAAAAAAAAAAAAGAAAAAGAAGTCTGAAATCTTTCATGGTGGCAAAAAGAAGGTTCAGGCTCATGTCTTTAGCAAGACCACTTAGGGGAGAGAAAGCTGTTTTTGAAATGAGTAAGACAGGAACTGGGCTAGAATCTCCCCAAAATATATGCATATCTTACAAGTAAACCTCAGAGAGGTGCTTTTCTGGCCCAAAGAAAAATAAAGCTCGAGAATTTTTTTTTGCCTTTAAGAAGTTCACTGAATAACAACAGCTCTTGGGGTAAATTAATACAGTCATCAATATAGTAATCTGAGGGCACTGATTCTCTAGAGTAGAAAGCAAAAGGCTAACTCTGAGACTAGCTCCTGGCAGTAGAGGTCTCTGACCCTGCCACTTCCCTTAGCATCACCCTCTCGGAAACCCTGGCCCCGGCGGGGGTTGGGGGGGGCGGTGGGAGGGAACAGGTGCAGATGGGAAGAGACAGCAAAGGTGGTAATGCCAGTCTTGAAAAACTGCCCAGTCGCTCAGCATCATGGGAGATCAGCGCCTCCCCACCCCCACCCCCAGGCAGGTTCAAATCATAGCAATAAAAAACTGACCAGAAAGAGGGACAGAGTAAGTAATCACTGAAGGGAAAAAAAGCAAGGATGGTGGCAGTGGTGGGTTCCAAATGTCATAATAATTCCTAACACATATACCGTTCTGTATACTTTCAAATCGATCATTACAGTAGTTCAATGAGATATGAGGACCAATAGTCTTTTCATCTTAAATCTAAGCCAACTGAATCGTAAGAAGGTTAAATGAATCGCCCAATGGCAAAGAGCCAGTAAGGGAGATAGCCAGGACTAGAACCCCCAACCCCTACATACTCATGTACACTATATGCCCCATCATGCTCTCCCTCCCCACTACACAGACCCCCAACCCCCTTTCACCGACACAGCCCTAGGATTCTTGCCCATCCCACGAAGGTAAAGTCTGGGTATAGATTTTTCAAAGTATTCCCATTAGAAAACAAATAGAAACTCAAAACTTCTGTAGAGCCTGTGTATGGATAGATGACAACCTTACTGTTAGCTAAGTAACATACTTCTTGCCAGGTGATGCTTTACTGACAGGGTCTCAGGTATCACATTTATCAAAATGAAACCAGGTGAAAATTGACAGTAGGCAGACAAAGGTCTCAGGGCCCCCAGGTTGGTTTTCTGCCTTGTACATAATGCATTCCTGCATCAGACTTCTAGGGATTATGCAAGGCAGTGGGGAGCTCATTCCCTGTCTCCTTGTGCTCTAACCAGCCATCAAGACAAAACCTCCAGGATGCCAAACCCAACTTTCCAACTTCCACTAGGAAACAGAGACGTCTCTGCCAAAAGACATCTGTCTGTCCTTGAATTCTGCAGAGATCCGGAAATCTCTCCCCAGTGAACAAATTCAAATCTGTCCAGAGGCCCACCTCTACCTCCAATGCCTGCTCATGTAGATTTCTGACCATTCTTCCCCAACCCCACCCAGACCCCCTGTCTCCAACAAGAGCTCCCTAAGAGTGTGGCCACACAGCAAAGGATGTGCCTAATAAACAGCCCACGCTGAAGCTGACCCTTCTAAGAGGCCTCTGGGAGAGGCCATGGCTCCTCTCAGTGTCTATGCCCCTGCTGTCTACCCAAAAGCTTCTTACTGCAAAGCCAGTCCCTTTGCTTTGGGTATGCTCTTGGTGGGAACGGGAGTATCAGCATGATCCTGCTTCTATACTTTAGCATTACTTTATAATTTCAATATACTCTTGCATTAGAGTTTCCCTAACCCACATAGGGCTTCTGTGTGACAGACGAGGAAACTAAGGCCAAATGAGGAAAGTGATGTATTTAAAGTTACTCCCTGGCTGATGACACAAGGCGAAGCATGAATCCAGGTGTGCTGACCCCTCGTGAATTGCTGTTTCCAAAGGCAGTCTGCTCCACATTAATAGCCCATGAAACAGTCTATAAAAGCCAGAGGAATTTTTAGTGCTAAAAAAGACCTTAAAGTCAGTGAGCCCATGTTTCTCAACACAAATTATACTGTGGAAGAATAAACTATTTAACGTGTCTATTGCAAGACCCAGTAACAGGGCCGGAGAGAGGAGAGGGTCCTGGAGGAAATGAATTGCAACTTAGTTGCCAAAAGGAAGGGTGGGAAAAGGAAAGAGCTCAAAGCAGGTGTTGACAGCATGCCCAGCTTCTGTGAATACCAGCAGTTGAGAGACACACACATTTTGTATTTCAAAATAACTGCCTTTATCAGATGTCATCTGGGGAGCATACTCATTTTACAATCAGTATGTGTTTTATTGAAGAAAAGCCTCAGGGCTGGGTGGCTTGCCCTGAGGATGCATTTGGGCTCTATAGGTGAGGGAAATACCAGGTCTTTGGGTCTCATAGCAATGCTGGCTGGTACAGATGGGTAAAGGCAGAGGAACCCATTTATGGCCCCCTAGTCTCCCTCTCTTCAACCACAGCCCCAGGACCCTGGAAAAGGCAGGGGCACACTTGTCCAGGACAAGAAGTAAAGAAGAGGGCACAGCGTCTGCCCTCTAGCCAAGGGAGGATGGGTGGTGGAAGAGATTTATCAACAGGAACTGCACAAACGCTTCACTCAGGTTACAGCAGACCAAGCGCAATGCCCCCAGGAACACGGATGTTCCTTCCACTTTGGCATCCAGACTGTGATACAAGATTCAGGAATAGACTTCGGGGCGAGGGGGTGTTTTCCTGCTACAAAACTTGGACGTGCTAGATACTCCCTCTTGGAGCCAGTGGTAGTTCATCCAGCTTTCTGATCTCAGTGGACCATAAGAAAGGGGTCTTGTCTCCATATCAGAGGAGGGGAAGAATCCCAACCATATAATTCTTCCCCATGAAAACCTTCTTCACCAGAAGGCCCTCTTAAAATGGACTCATGAACAACTAACAATGCAAAAGGGAAATGCAATTCCTTTCATTCGGTTCTTTTTTTTTTTTTTTTTTTTTTAAGAAAGAGAGAGCACATGAGCAGGGGGTTGGGAGGGGCAGAGAGAGAGGGAGAGAATCTTAAGCAGGTTCCATGCTTAGTGTGGTGCCTGATGTGGGACTCGATCTCATGACCCTGAGATCACAACCTCAGCTGAAATCAAGAGTCAGACACTTAACTGACTGAGCCACCCAGGTGCCCCTCTTTTTTTTCTTTTTAATATAGGGTGTCTCACTAAATCAAAGATATGGGTAAATAAAAAAACAATGGAGATCATGAGTCAAAAATTATCTCATAAAAATTAAATGTTGAGGTACCTGGATGGCACAGTCGGTTGAGCTTCAGCTCGTGATCTCAGGATTGTGAGATCCAGCCCTGTGTTGGATTCCATGCTCAGTGCAGTCTGCTTAAAACTCTCTCTCTCTCTGCCCCTCCACACCCCCCTCTCTTAAATAAATAAATCATAAAAAAAAAAAATAGATGTTAAAAAATACATGGTTCAGGGACACCTGGGTGGCTCAGTAGGTTAAGTGTCTGACTTCGGATCAGGTCATGATCTCGGGGTCCTGGGATCGAGCCCCGTGTCGGGCTCCCCACCCAATGGGGTGACTGTTTGTCCCTCTCCCTCTGTCCCAACCCCGGCTCGTGCTTGCTCTCTCTTAAATAAATAAATACAGCCTTAAAAAATGTATGATTCAAAATTATTTTTATATTATTATGGAATGTGAAAGAGACACACGTTCACCAAGATCTGTGAAGATCTTCAAGGAAGGCTTGGCCAGTGTTCCCACATTTTGCCTTACTGGTCAGGGTTAGTTCTGGATTAATGATAAAATCCCACCCAATTCCATGCTCATCCATAGCTTGTAGTTAAGCGAAGATGTGGAGCTTCCCCCTTATGCTGCTCACTTGAGATGGTCACTGCACCCCCTGGGGAATGTCTGTGGTGGTGTCCCCTGTGCAGTTCTCCGCCTGTCTCCAGGACTCTACACATCCCAGCCCCTCCCCGCCTCCCTCCAAAGAGCATGGCTGAGCTTTGTCCCTTCCCCCCAGAACTCTCTTCTCCTCGCCTGTTGTTTGGGAAAGTGGTTCTGTCGTCACTATATTCTGACTCCTCCAGACTCTAGCTCTGAATGTTGTAAAAGTTAAATTTTCATAATTCGCAAAACACTTTTCTCTCTTAAGTGCCTGGCTCTGGAAATTAAGCCATGACTTGCCAGAATCGATTCTGCAATTTAACTGACTTTCCTGTTCTAGATGGCACCCACCCTCCACGATGAGGTGATGAGTGTTAATGACCCTGCAGGGGGCGGGGGCGCTTCACCGTCACTCAGGATACTGTCCTGCTCCGCTATATCGCATAACCAGGCACTGTAATTACGGGGCCAGTAGAATTCAGCATGTGGGGCGTGTACCAGGATTCTACCACTAAACTGCCATTTCCAAGTTCATCTCCGCTCTGTCTTCTGGGCCCTCCCTGAGTCTGAGCATCCCAGGCGCCACCTCATATCCTTTCTTCCAGACAAATGAAAGGACCTGTAATAGGATGAATGAAGACTGAGAAAGCACCCCCAAAGTGGGGAGCATGGAGAAGCAAATCACCCACCTCACTCTTCACCACCCCACTACGTGGATGAGATTTAGGACTGGGGAGAAAAGAAGTCTGCCTTCCGCTGATAATTTGTTTTTGGCCCAGGTTTAGAGAGCTCTTCTTAAAAAAATAAAAAGAGCCCGTACAGTTCTCAAAATGAATCCAGTTTAGGTGATATGCATTAAGACACTGATTTGGAGAAAGATGAAAAGAAATTACAGGCATGATGGAAAATGCATCTCTCTTTCAATCTGTAATATACATACATTACATGTAATATATACACATATATATGTATTTAAGTGTGTATATATAAAACAGCCCGAGAGGTGGAGGACATGACGTGAATTATACGAACAAATCAAGGCAGAGTTGGTATCACTGAACAGACTGTGATTATGTTGATTGAAACCAGGTTTAAAGGACCAGGGGAATTTGTTTGGGAACAGCGAACAGGACCAAAATATTCTCTCAGAGAGGAAATCTCATCAGAGGAGAACCATGGGGGTGGGGAGCAGGCAGAGGGGTGGGGGGGCGTGGAGAGGCAGGGGGCGGAGCGGGCGCAGTGGCTGAGTTTGGGAAAGTAAAAGGAATCTGTCCATTTGCAAGGGTGTAGGAGATATACAGCAGGAAAAATCCAGGGGAGAGGATGTTAGGACAAAGGGGAACCTGGACAGGGGGGCAGGGAGGAGAGCAGGAAAGTCAGCCAGTAAGAACGGACCTGTCTATCCCTCTGCTGCTACGTGCTGGGAAATAAATTCACTCCGATTTGGTGATTTAACAGTGAAACATACCTCATCTCTAATTGTCGGAATTCAGGGATGAACGTTCATCATGTTTAGGTTTGAAGGAAGCAAGATTAATGGACAGGTCTAGCAAGATGAATCAAAAGAATCTTTTTAGGCGCAACCATTTGAGGAGGGGTGAGAGGCAGGCAGTGCAAGAATCTGGCCTTTGGCCAATCCCTTGGAGAAAAAAATGGCAAATTCAGAATTCCTACCTTCTAGGCCAGTCAAAGCCACTCACAGTTGCAGGTGACCGCAGCCTGACCGAATGACAACCTTGAGGTGTCATTTGTGCCAACACAAGGTCACGCTCCCCTGGGGGATCTCCCCAAATACATGCTTTGAAATGACAGCGGCATTTAAAAAACAGTCATCATGGGAGAGGAGGATTTTAGCACTCGGGGGAACATGGAGGTCAGCTAACTCAGCCTTTATTTTACAGCTGAAGAAACCAAGCCCCAAGGAGCCAAGGTGAGCTGCCCAAGGTCACAGCCAGCTAACGGTCCAGCCGGCACCGGGTTTTGTGCACCCAATTAAATGTCAGTTTCTACCTATTCTTTTTTAGTTGTTTTTTCTCTTTTAAATTTTGTGCTGCTTTTATGACAACATCGTAACCTTCATTAGATCATTTAAATCATAGAAGACCCTCAAGGGAATCTGGCCTAAGAATAAGTACGTTAAATACAGAACAGAAATAAGCACCACACTAAAGCCCTTCTTCCTCCCAGGCACTAGGATGTGAACATTTGGGAGAACAAAATTCTGCTCCTTTGAATGCAGTCACTGGAATAATGGGAAGGACAGAGAAGGGCTGGTGAAGATCACAGAACCCAGATCCCAGGACCAGCTCTTCCTAATTTCGTTCCAATGCTCCCCAAGGGGAGTCTGGTAAGTCCCCACACTTCAAGGGCATAGAAGAATACTTGTAGGGGCAGTACGTTCCTGCTACTCCCTTTCCCCACCTCCCTTCCCTAAACAGAACTAACAAGTACAGGGAGTTCAAGTTCCCTGGTTGGTCCCAGGGCAGACGGCTGCCAGTCCTCCTGGGAAATCCCAACCTACAGCATTTCCCGCCTGTTCATTCTAAAGTGGAGGAATTTTTATTTTCAAGTTCAAACAGGAGACTCTACCCAGGGGGAAAAAAAAGAAAAAAAAACCAAAACGGCAAATAACATTTCAGTGAGTAGGCAGTACTTTCAGGATATAGTTCTCTGCTACATATGAGCAGATCCAAACTTCTCATTTCCCCTCTTCTCCTCTTCCCTGGACTCCCCTCAAGCATGTATGTGTGCACACGCGTGTCATTTCTGGAATGACTGGATGCCTAGGAAAGTCCGGATCAAAAGGAGAATTTGTCAGAAGAATTATGAGGGAACAAGTCGTCGTAAAAGACACCCCAGGGGCTGGGAGAACATTCTTCCGGCCTTATCCTTGCAGACTGGTTTTAGAACAGCCGCAGAAGAAGGGACAGCCCCATTCTGCTGACACGCGGGGGGCAGCCCTGTCCCAGACCAGGAGCTGCCCTCACCACGGTGCATCTCACCCCTGGCTGCAGTGGAACAGGGCTGGCCTTTCAGGAGGGACTCACTCAAGGTGACACTGAGAGATACCAGAGCTGGCTTCAAAGACGTGAGAAGCTCAAGTATCAACCTGTGCCCCTGGCAAGGGCCTAACTTCTAACCCCAGGCCCTGCTTCTACCTTTCTTGGCCTGGTGGCACCTTAGAACGCCCAGGATTCTCCAGAGAGGCCGAGCTACGAATGGTACGAGGACGGCCGAGTTGGAGGACCTGCCTCTCAGTCCTAGCTCTGCCGCTTAGAAGTTGGGCAGCCCTGAGGGACCCTTGTCATCTCTCTGAGCCTCGACAAGTTTTTTGTGGCAATGCTTCCTAAGTAGCCCCTGCTGGTGCAAGCCTCTTAGATAAGCATGGGTGCTGGTATGAGATGAAAGGCCAGCCCTTCCTGGAGATGCTACTGCTATGGTGCCCTCGAGGGACCAGCTTAGGAGGGTCCCCGGCCTGGAACTCGGGAGATGCAGAGCCACCAGGTGAGCCATGCGGTAGGGGGCTCTGATGCAAGAGGATGGGCTGCAAAGTCCGAAAGACCCAGAAATGCCTGCTCTGCCATCTCTTAGCCTTCTGTGCTTCTGTGCTTTTACCACATACTTTCTCTGAGCCTCAGTTGTCCCTGCTGTAAAATCAGGCAAACACTGCCGACCTCGCAGAGCAGGGAAGAAGAATAAACGAGGCATTTTATGGTTTATACCCAGGGTGCACATTGCCTGGCACATAGTAGGCACTCAATAAATGCCAGGTCTATTCATTTAGGACAAGTACTCCCTTTGACCTGAATATTCCCACTGGCAAGCTCCTGGGTAATAAAGTCCTCCTTCTCTCCGCCTCGTGTGAATTCTGTGCAGGGGAAATACCCTAGCACATGTCGTCATGGTGCTACCTATCCCCTTAGAAGGCCGATGGGAAAAGCTGTCATTCTCAGCAGCAGGGGTCATCCTAGATCAGAGCTGTGTCAGCTGCCCTGCTCTGGGCGACAGGCTCGAGCCAGTTCTCTGCCACCTGGAGTCTGGCTCTCCCAGCAACTGCCCCCAAGGACCCCAGCTCACAGTGGCCTCTCGAGCTCCGGAATCCAGTGCTCTGAGGGGGAAGGGAATGCTTCTCACTTAGCATGGAGTGGGGAGTGGCACTGAACTGAGGGCAGGAGTTGGGCTCCGAGTGGTGGGCCTTACACTCGCTACTTCTGGGGGTTGGGCGTACTGATTCCCCTCTCTGAGCCTTAGTCTCCACATCGGGGAAAAAAGAGGTAAGGGCACCTGACCTGTCCACTGTAGGGGGTTCTTTCCAGTCTCACTAGATATAACGAAGGGTTCACGAGATGGCGCAGATGCTAATGAAAACATTTCCCATGGGAGTGACTGGCTTTCTGGAGGTTGTAAGCTGTGCAGGCATTCAGAAGTGTAGGTCTTACCATATTCTTGCTTACATCTTCCATCCCCAGCCCCCACCCTGGGATATAGACGCCTACATCGAGCACACAGGAGAAAAGAGACAAATACTGAATTCAGATAAACCCAAGTGAGGTAGAACATGGTCTTTCTGAGTCGTGATAATTGAGAATCCTCCTTGGTTTGGAGCTCCTTAATCCTGGCCTGGCATCAGGATTATCTGGGGAGAGGTTAATATTACAGATTCTCAGGCCCCACCCCGGGCTTACTGAATCAACAGCACCAAAGAAAGGGGACCAGGAAACCACATTTCAAATAAAACCTCTACAATGACTCTAATAAGCCTCAGGTCTGGGAACTGCTACTCCTTCCGTGTCTCCCCGTCGGCCTCACCATTGGCAGGAATTTCCACCCCACACAAGCCCAGCACCACACCCCTCACAGGAACTGGTCCAAAAGCACTTACTGAACCGAGCTGAAATTCCAAGGTGGTGGCCTGGGAAAACAGAGCCCTTTGGAACCTCCCAGAGGACAAGGGCGAGCTGAACTGTCTACCAGTGCCGGGGCAGAAAACGGACAGAGTGTGGCTTAGGCCAAGCCCCGAACTGGAGCCCTGGTTTCTACTGCTATGTGGAGACAGATCTCACCTTGTTCCACTCTCCTCTCAAAGAGGCATGGTAAATACATAAATAAACGTTCCCATCACCTTTCATCATCCTCACAAAATCGTAAGTGTCGGACCAGAACAACCTAATTCAACCTCCTGATTCTACAGGTGTGGAAACTGAGGCCCAAAGAGGGAGGCAGTAGCTTGACCAAGTTCTCCCAGCAAGTGAGGGCCCCTGTGGTGTGGGGTAATGGGAAGAGAACCAAGCCAGCTGTCCAGTTATCCAAGCATTCTGCAGACCTGCTGAGGTCCCACACTGGATCTGTTCAAGTACCGATACATATCAGACTTCAGTCTCTGAAATCCAACCTCAGCAAAAGAAGGCATCGTGCCTCTCAGGCCATGCCCTTTACATGAATCCATCCTCATAACAACCTGTACCCCTCCGGGCCCTTTATCTCCACAGCCTCACTCTGGGGGGCCCCTTCTGCTTGTCGGTCCTACTGCCCCACCCCCACCATCCCTGCCCATCCATTTAGAGCCCTATGGCCAGACTGGTCTCAAAGGCTACCATCGTTTACCTCCTCCACGAAGATTTTGGAATCTGCCTCCCAAGGCATTTTGATGATCTCTTTGGTAGATCTTCCATTTTGCCTTGTCCTTTGTATATTTCTTTACCCCTCATGACAGTTTTTAAGCTGTGTAAGGACAGGGACTACATTTTTATGCCTTTCAAAAATCCCTATATTGTCTAACACATACTTCGTTGATCAATATGTATTTGTTCAATTAAACGGAGTCTTGACCTGATGCAACGGCCTGGGTCCTGCCTCTCTCATCCAGAAGAAAGCGCAGAATGCTCTTGACCAACCTTTGGTATGGAGTGCCCACACTTGAATGGAAAGATAAACAAGGTAAAGTCCAGAGAGAATTGGAAGCCACAGGAAAGAGGTCTATTCAGCTTGCCTTCTTCAGTGCAGACCACTAGGATAGGAAATGAAATGCATGCATTACACAGGATATATATATGTATGTAAACTTGAGAAGGTATTTCTTTAAAAAATATTTATTTATTTTAGAGAGAGAGTGAGAGCACAAGCAGGAGGAGCAGACGGAGAGGGAGAGAGAATCTCAAGCAGACTCTGCACTGAGTGCAGAGCCCGACGCAGGGCTTGATCTCACGACCCCGAGATCATGACCTGGACTGAAACAAAGAGTTGGGTGTTCAACCGAGTGTGCCACTCAGGCACCCCCAGAAGGTATTTTAAAGTCACGAATATCTTGGGATATATAAATTTATGATACTAAGGGTTCAATTTGCTCAAAGAATGGTCCCTGAGCTTCCTGCTCTGCCAATACCTCCTTCCCAGTCTGGATCAGGGTTGGATTCCTGTCTGATATTGCCTTATTCCCAGGGATGCCGTGCACACCACTCTGTAGTCTTCCGACCTTGGAATGAGGTAAACTACAGTGAAACCTCCTCCAACAAATCCTGTCCTACCACCTCCGTATCAACCAGTTGTACAAAGATCTCTACCAAGATCTCTTCTGGAGCTTTCTTCAGTCATACAAAGATGATCTGGAGAGCCAAGTACTAATGCAGGCCCGGTGTTGCCACGTGGTTACACACTTCGCGTGTCAGGTCCTGACAGGTGGGTGTTAACTGTGTCCTCCCAGGGTAACAAGGAGGCATTATATTAGTTCATGAAAGAGAGATTTCATAGCTGTCTAAAGCATGTGAAGTTGAAGTGAGGTAGATGTAGAGGGCCCAGCTGTTCTCCATCTGCCTTCACGGAGGACTTTAAAGGAAGCAGCCAAGTACTATTCGTGGGCGCCTGGGTGGCTCAGTTGGTTAAGCGACTGCCTTCAGCTCAGGTCACGATCCTGGAGTCCCGGGATCGAGTCCTGCATCGGGCTCCCTGCTCGGTGGGGAGTCTGCTTCTCCCTCTGACCCTCCTCCCTCTCATGCTCTCTGTCTCTCACTCTCTCTCTCTCAAATAAATAAATAAAATCTTTAAAAAAAAAAAGAAGTACTATTCGTTGTTCCACACGTTTGGGGGTGCATGTTGTGCCTGTTCCACTTCAAATTATATTTGCTTATCATTTGCTGAGTGCTTACCATGTGCCAGGCACTGTTCTAGGCACCCCCACATATGTTATCTTGTATTTTATATGTTATCCTACTGAATCCTTACCTCAAACCTTGGTCATAAGCAAGTTTTGCTTATCATAGAGGAGGAAGCTGAGGTTAGATAATTACAATTAACTATTAATTATTAATAAGTAGTAGGTCAGGGACTAGGATTCAGGTATTTTGAATCTAAGCCCAACATTCTTTCCATTAAACTAGAGGTTTCAATGGGTTTCCATCTAAGTTCCAAATACAATTGGTTGAAACATAGGGCAACCTGGAGGTTTGCGTAGAGGATTAAAAGACTTGGTGAAACTCAGTGGGAACAAGCGCTCTGATTGATTAGTGATGTCTGTTATGGGCAAAGGAGTGACAGTAGAAAGGAGCGATATGATTGATTAGCGATGTCTGCTCTGAGTAAAAGTGGACAGTGTCAGCACGTGTGATGAATGTATTTGTCACCCTTGCACCAAAGCATACTTCAGCAAACGAACAGGTTACCCTGTTAGAAAGTTTGAACACACCACAAGTCTCCACCACATCCTTTTAACACTTATCCATACACATACCCCTCAAACATTTTCAACATTCCCTTGATTTTCTTTTCCCCAGTCTTCCAAGTTACCCACATTTTTAAGTCACTAGCCCAAAAAACAAGTCTTGGAATAGCATGGCTTATGGACACAGATTTCCCTTCTAAGGGCTTCTTCCTGTAGGCTACCCCAGTTTGACCTTCCTCATTATCCAGAAAGGTCCTTTGGGGATGGAAAACATTCTCAAAACACAGAGGGTGGCATGTTTTACGTGACCCTTGACAATTGTTCCCTGGAACGACCATTACCGACTGAGGGCTGCAGCTGATGGAGCATGAGGAATGGTGTCCAGGAGAGTCAGGGGTGTGAGGACAAGGAAGGAGGGCTGCAAGGAGGCAGGACTGCACGTGGGGGTCAAAAGGCAGAGCTGGGCAGCTGGGCAGCCACTTTCAGAGTGCAGGCAAAACAGCACTGCCTGCTTGAGCAGGGAGCTGAGGAGAGCAAAGAGCAAGGCTAATGACCAATAGCCATTCCATCTCAAAGTGATTTACTGCCTCATGGAGCCAACCACTGAAAAAAAATAAAAAGGAAAAGAGAGGAAATGTCTCTTCTTCATTTTAGCTCCACTGTCTTAATCATCGAAGTCATTTGGACGTCGTGCTGCAGGCAGGACTGACCGCAGCTGAGAGCCTGGAGAAACCGGATCCTACCCTGGGCCCCCTTTAAAGCGATTAAGCTCGTATCAGACCAGGCTGGACCCCCTGACAGCAAAGACGTCATGCTTGGAGCAGCAACCCAGGGAAATGCTCATTGGGCAAATCAAGACCTTAAAAAATAATTACAGTTCACACATCCTGAAGCAATAATGACTTCAAAAACTCCCTTCACATGTGATTTATACATAAGCACATTTCCCCCTTGAACCTTCTCCTCCATTCCCATTCTGCTCACTCCACCCAAATCCAAGTGGTTAGCAAGTCAATATTCTTAGGTCCTGCTAAAAAGTCCAGATGGAAAAACCCTGGTCTGTATCAGGAGGAAAAGAACTGCTAACACCACCTGCCATTAAAATTCTTATACACCCAGTTGTGCATGAATGTGAGTATGTGCACGCATTCCAAGAAGTTCAAAGGAAAAGAGAGAAAAATTAATTAAGCCTTCACCTCTCTGCCAAGGAATCAAATGCTCTCTTGGGCCTGGTTTTTGAGGCAAAGAAATGTACTCCTACAGGGCTGCTGGTTCTGATCCAGTCTATTGCAGAAAGAGGGGAGAATGAGGTTAAATCTGGGGGCGGGGGGCACTGGAATTGACCCTGACCTCTTTTGTTGTCTCTAGGAAGGGTCCCAGGTTGTGAGAGGGAATGACCACTAAATGTGCATCTATTATATGCCAAGTCTGGCATAGGTAGGAACATATAAAGATGGAGAAATCTCTTGGGTGGTTGGCCTTGTGGTGACCAATTCCTCTTCCATGCGGTCCCAAGGGGGGACTGATAAGTGGGATCACAAAAAGGGAAATGCAAGAGGATAAACTGGCCCCTTAGGACAAATTGCAAATTGGAATGAGCATCTGGGATGACTAATCAAGTATGTTTTCAATGTCGGTCGTAAAGACATGAACCAAGTGCTCAGACTGAGCTCATGTGCCTGTGAAGAAGAAAGAACCAGACACCCCAAAGAGAAGCAGCCTAAGAAGGGTGTCTCCTCAAAGGCCTTGTTGATGGGATCTGCTCTAGGACTGTAGTCCCTTCTGGAAAACAACCCCCAAACACCTTGATAACCTGGGTTATCAAGGGACATCAGCTGAGCTCTGGTCCTTTCTCATATTGCAACCGCAGGTGTAAAGAAATGGAAATGAAATTTCACAGCCAGGCAAAGATCCAATACACATGTTCCTCCCTGAAGATAACTGAAATACGAAAACAGCTCCGAAGAGGATGGAATCACTTATAAGACCCCTGGGAAATAGCCTTTTGCTGGGGTGTGAAGGGCAGGAGCCAGGGCCGGGTGTCACCCTGGCACGGGAACAACAGCGACATCTTTGAGAGTGAGGGACAGACATGTCCTTAACTGAGCAGCCTGGGAGCAGGCACTAAGCCTTGAGCTCCTAAAAGCCTCCTCCTTCTCCACTAGCAAGAACTGGCTGCCTCCTGGGAGCTTCCACGAAACTTTATGGGGGTCAAGGAGGAAGGGTGTGGTCAGTCTCCATTCTCTGACTTCATCCCATATGAGAATCCAGAAAAGGAAGAGAAGATGAACTCTAAGCACAGGAAGGGGAAACCAGTTTGAGAGGGGGTGCCAAATCAGGTGTTTGCTTTGGGAGCAAGCAGAGTGCTCACCAATGAGAAATGGGGACAGGAAGGAAATCAGCAAAGATCAAGCTACAGACTTCACTGTTAGAGTCAAACCTGCTTCCCCAGATCAAAGGCTGATGGGATTTTCCATGGCATGCCAAGAGCCCAAACTGAAAAGTGAGTTACCGTTTTGTAAAACAGAAGAAGGGTTTGGGCGTGTCCATGTGTGAGCATGATGTCTGTGTGTGTGTGTGTATGTGTGTGGGTATGCATGTGTGTGCATGCATGCTCCCTTTTTCTACATCACTGCTCACAGAGAAAGAAGGACCAGTTCATCTACCTGCCAAAATCATTTCAGAGCTTGTTCTAAGAGACTTTCAAAGAAGGAATAAGCTCCTTGTGAGGAGGGATTAAATTTCATTCAACTTTTTACCTGGCTGTGTGGCTTGGAGTAACTGTTTGCCAAAGTGAATGCGGGTTAGTCACTTGTTCTGGGAAATCAAGATGCCACCCTCAGAAAGTTGGTTCCTTAATCCCAGCCCGGATCTCAGATCTGATTCCAGGTTTCTGCTGGATAAACACCTTCCATTCACTCCTCTATTTATTCTACAACTCCTGTTAAGCCAGGCACTGTGTTAGGTGTGTTTGGCATGATGCTATGAACAAGTGGGGATGGTTCCTGCCCTCAAGAAGTCTAGAGTCTAGTAAAAAAAGTGTTAAACCAGGGGCGCCTGGGTGGCTCAGTTGGTTAAGCAACTGTCTTCGGCTCAGGTCATGATCCTGGAGTCCCAGGATCGAGTCCCGCATCAGGCTCCCTGCTCGGCAGGGAGTCTGCTTCTCCCTCTGACCCTCCCCCCTCTCCTGCTCTCTCTCTCTCATTCTCTCTCTCAAATAAATAAATAAATAAATAAAATCTTTAAAAAAAAAAGTGTTAAACCAGTAGTTAGAATACAAAATGCTGGTGCTAGGAAAAACATAGGGTGCTATGAAAGCATGTGGCAGGGGACCCTAACGTAAGGTGGGATTAGGGGCAAACTCCCAAAGGAAGAGATGTTTAATCTGACACCTGAAGAGTGATAAGAATCAGGCAAGAGGCACTGAGGGCAGAGAGAGATGGTTCTAGGTGTGGGAACAATTACCTAAGGACTGAGGCTCTAGGCAGGAAGGCGTATTTGTGTATTCTGAGAAACAACAAAATCCAGTATGGCTGAGGAAGAGGGATGGAGGAGAGGAGAGAAAAGGAGGAGAGAGGGGGGAAGAGAGGGAGAAAGGATGTAGAAAGAGGAGGGGGATCATGAACAGTCTTGACAGTCATGATAAGGACCCGGAAGCAATGGAGAACCATTACAAAATTTCAAGTAAAAAAATGATCCAATTAGCTTTGCAAAGTGTGGAGAACAGCAAGAGATGAAGGTGGTTTTGATTAGGGTAGTGGCAGTGGAAATGAGGATACTGGGATAAACTTGAGAGGTATTTTGGAGCTTAGAATTAGGATGACGTGGAGGTTGCCTGGTCACGGGGAATGAGAGTGAGACAAGCTAGGGATGACCCCCAGGCTTCTGACCTGACCAAGCACAGTAGCAGGTGGCTCCATTTACTAAGCTGGGAAAAATGGAGAACATTCACTGGAGGGAGAGCAGGTCTGCAGCACAGAGGAGCCCAGGTTGAGTTTGGGATGCATTGCGTGTTAGGTACACAGAAGACATCTGGATGGCATATCCCTTGGGCAGTTGAATGTATGCGTCTGGAGACTAAGAGAAAGTACCTGAATGTTTGGGAGTCAGCACTGTGCAGATAAGGGAGGCCACTGGAATGCTTGACTTTGGCTATGGAGAGCGTGTGGGGAGAGGAGAGCCCAGGTCAGGCAGAGGAGAAAAAGTCAGCCAAGAAAAGTATAAAGATACTGTCCCAGAGGTGAGATGCAAAGCAGGACAATGTGGTCGATCAGGGGAAGACAGAACTACAAGAAAGAAGAGAGCGTGAAAGAGGGTACTCAGAGGCCATGCACGACGAGCTTGGCTTTCTTCACCCATCTAGTGACACAAGGGCCACGAACGAGAGAAGGCTCTGGGGCATGTCGGTAGTGACAGCCCCACCCAGTGGGTTTGAGCATGGAACGGAAGTTGCAGAAATGGCGACTCCATTGAAGAAGTTAGGTTGTAAAGAGGTAGGAACTGGAATGGAGCATCCTGCGGTGGCGAGAGGGACCGCAGTGGGGCCTCTAGTTCACAGACCCCCGGCACTTCCTGGCAATGGCACCCAACGACTGGATTAGATTAATTTCTAACTTCTGACCGTGTGGACCTCAAATCCTAATATGCCATGAATTTATACGGTTCCTATTCTCTCTGGAATTCAAAACACTTCATAAATATGTTCTCTTTGTTCTCATTCCATACGTGTAGCAAAAGCAGCGAGATGATCGTTTTCTTCTTTTTGCAGGTGAGCAAACCCAGGCCGAAACCTATCAGGGTGGGGGGTTGAGATGGGAAGGCATCTCAGCAGCCCCCTTCTTCCTCCGCCCCCATCTCTCCTGGACCAGCAGCTGCAGGATGCTTGGCACGCTCTTGCTACTAACAGAGCAGTTATTCAAGGGCTCTGATAAACTTGGGCCCAAATCACTTGACCTAAGGGAGCTTGCTCTGTTTCCCTGTCTATTTCAGGAAGCCTGGTAAAAATCTTGGCAAATATCAGAGCTCAGAAACTGAATCTGGTCCTTGTCATTGCATCTGGGCTGAGCTGTGGAGAGGGAGTCTTACACAAACCTCTCCTCCAACAGTCAGACACTTAGCAGACTAATGCCAAAGCTCTGACCCCGAGTCACGGCTCCAAGGAGGAGGGGTGGAGGTGGGCTCCCCAGGCTCACAGTCAGGGGGACAGAAACAGAATGTGGACCACCTCTGCACAGAGAGCTTTCTCCAGAGCAAGCGGCAGCCCTGCCTGAGGCGGTTAGGTGCACTTGGCCCCAGCAGCAGGGGGATGGATTAAATAACGCTGGCAAGGCTCCACCTGGGGCTGAAGATTCCAAAGCTCCCAGTGTTCAGTACGTTTCTAGAGTGAGAAAAGGAAGCGGAAGTTATGTTGCAAAATCACGGAAGTTGGAGATCATTCATTCGTTTTTCACTCATTTAATCAATGTTGATCTATCATTTGGAAATGTGTGGAGGTGGTCTTGGTTGTCATGGTGACTGGAAGAGGGGAAGATGCTACTGGTGTTTAATACTTGCAGTGCATCCTGCACCACCAAGCACTGTCCTGGGCAAACTGCCCACAGTATCCCTGCTGAGAAGATTCAATGCCCATTGCAGACCCCCAGCCCACCCATTGACTGTGGACACTGGAAGGAAGGATTCATTGACACACAAACACCTGGTCTGCCCTGCGGTGGGACCACACCCCTCCTTTTTCTCTATTCCCAGCACTGAGACTTCTCCTGTCTGGTGTGGGCAAGTATGACCCAGAGTTGGTTCTGTTTTCCTAGACTCTGTAGGCCATCTAATGTTTCCCACTGACCTTCATTCCTGACCCTTCTCCCTGCTTATCCTTCACCATCCCTGCCAATCATGAAAAGGGCCTCAACAGAAGGATGTGCAGAACCAGCTTCTTGCATCAGCGTCTGGGAGACAGCAGCTCATTCTAGTTTATCTGCTGGGTGCCCTCAAGTGAGACATTCACTTCTCTGAGCCATCCCTATTCTCCCCTTCCCCAGCATCCATATAAACAGAGTGCAGACCTTGGCCTCACATTACCCATGGTGCAAGCAGGCTAAATCGGACGGCATGGGCAGGGCTCTGGCTCCTCGGAATACAGGGCAGTGTGTGTGTGTGTGTGTGTGTGTGTGTACTGAGGAGAGGTGAAAGGGCCGTCATGGCCCTGAGATTCATTTAACTATTCAGGCAGCCCCTGTGCAGTCGGAGCTGGAGCCAGGCCCAGGCACTTCTGCCCCACCCCGGCATGCAGGCATCTTCCTCTCAGCTCCAGGCGAAAGCACGGGACAGAACCCAGGCAGTCCCAGGTTGTGTGCAAGAAGCTTGGCATAGCCTCCCAGAGCTGACAACGATCGAAGATAGATGTGTACAGTCAAAGACTAATGGGAATCATGAAAAGGAGTAGCCAGCTTACATGTGGAACGAGACAGCAGCTGGTGGGGGAGAGAAGTGGGAGCAGTTTACAAAAGAGCAAGCCAGGCGCCAGATGCACACTGGGTGACCCTGTGGGCAGGACAGCCCTGTTGGGAAGATGTTTCCACAGGGAAAGGGGCTGGACTCTCTGCAGGGGGCCGAGAGCTCCCATTTGCTCTACACATTAGGCTCTAATTGAGAATTCTGTTCGAGCCAGGAAGGGACCCTAGGGAGCAGCCGTCCACCCCCCAATCTCACCCATGGAGAAACCCAAGGTTCAGAGAAGTTGAATACTTAGGCCAAAGGCACACAGCCTAGCAACAGGGCCGGGATAAGAACTCATGGCTGCCAAGCAACCTTCTTGGGCCAATCTGGTGCCTCACTCACTGTACTTTCCTGATCTCTCCACCCCTTGCACACCCCTCCACCCTCTGCTTTCCGAGACCTCTACCCGCTCCCGCTGTTCCCTACCAGCTGGACTCCTGCTGCGCCTTCCCTCCGCGTCTCCTAGAAACTCCCAAATTGTTGCAAGAGGAAGGCGGGAGTCATGTTGAGAATAAAAAATGATTGGATTGAGACAAGGAAGGCAAGACACCTTCCTCCTTGGCTATCAACTCTCGCTGAGACAGACAGAGGCTCTACTCCAAGGTCTTGTCCCTCTTCATCCTAATTCTGAAAAGAACTGGCTGTATTTGTACATGACCCGCCCCGCACAGTGTCAATGTGTGGAGGAGTGTGAATCCTTAACATCTTTCCTTCCTCTTATAGGTTGAATTGTGTCGCCTGGAAAGATATGGGAAGTCCTAAATCCCCGGCACCATAGAATATGACTTTATTTGGAAATAGAGTCTTTATGGAGGTAATCAAGTTACGATGGGGTCTTTGGAGTGGATCCTAATACAACTGGCGTCCCTATAAAATTGGGAAATTTGGACACAGCCAGACATGCCCAGTGGGAAGACAATGGGAAAACACACAGGGAGAACGCCATGTAAAGATTCAGGATTGGAGTGATGCATCTACAAGCCACATCAAGCATCAAGGGACACATCAAGCTACCAGAAGCTGAGGGAAAGGCATGGTAAGCTCCTTCCCTGACACCCCTAGATGGAGCATGGCCCCACCAACACCTTGATTTTGGACCTCTAGCCTCCTGAATAGCGAGGCAATACATTCTCATTGTTTTAAGCCACCCAGGAAACTCAAACAGTACTTCCCGGGTAATCTTCCTAAGCAGCCTGCCCTACCCTAGGGCCTCACTCAATTGTCCACACAGACAATTTAGGTTGAGTTTTTATCAACCCGCCACAGAGTACAAGTCGCATTATGTGTATCGTGGATTGACAGAGCTCCTAGGACACGTCTAAGAAACTTCAGCTGACGTCCCCAACCTCCCTCCTCCCCTAAAAGCAGCCATTCCAGGAAATCCTGGTCACCACGCCACCCCCTGATGTTGCTGGGCAGACGAGAGCTTCAGGACAGATGTCCCTGGTCTGTGGTCGGCTGGGGAAAAGACCCCGAACTAGTGGGGAACTGGAAGGGGCACAAGGCTAGGTGAACGGGATGAGAAAATCCTCCAACTACCCACACACCTGCCGGGAGAACAAAGCCGGCTCAACACAGATCTAAGAGGTTTCTAAGGAATAGGGAGAGTGGTCCTACAGTGCAGCACACAGACATGGGCAGCTGGAAAAGCTACTGGCCAGGCTTTGATTGCTCCTCGATGGAACAAATAAACTGATAAGGAGGGAGAGTCCAAGAGGGATGCACGTGTGGGTGGATCAGGAAGCCGGGGGGAAGCCCATGCTCTGTAAAATAGCCAGTGTCTAAGGGGAGGGGAGAGAGAAGGAAAGAGAGAAACTGAAAAGGTGTTAGGGACTGGAGAAAGAGTCGCGGGCAAGTCACACACACACAGCGGTGCTAACACACTTGCGACAGACTTTACGAGTCGAAACAATATGGACACAGACATTAAGAATGACAGTCTGTTACCGATTTATCCATCTTACCATTTATTTAATAAACAGCCACTTATTAAGTGCTTCCAGTGGGCCAGGCACTGTTTCAAGCATTTCACATGGATTCGATCATTTCGTCCTCACCCCATCTGATGAGGTAGTTTGATTATTAGCCCCATTTTACAGAAGAGGAAAACGAGGATGACTGGCAGATGGGTAAAGTCACCCAGCTAGTAAGAGATGGAGCCGGCCTGGCTCCCTCATTCCAGTTCTTTTCCACCGCGCGATAAGAGATGTGCCCTTACCGGAAAGGTGGTGGGTGGGGTGGGGAGAGAAGACAAGAGGAGAACCATCCAAAAATTAGATCAAGAACTCACCTATGCCCAAAAGAGCAAGCTAATGGAGCGAAGGGGAGGGGACAGGCTTTCTCATGACCCATAGTGGTCTTCACTATGGCTTCTCCTGGGGGCAGGGGCAGAGATGTCGGGATACCCTTCCGCTGCCCTATGATAACCATCAGCTCAGACTCCGCACTCGGAACTGATGCACCTTTTGAAAATCACCACCTTTAAAAAAAAATGTTAACATCTTTAAGCCCAGAAAGGTAACTTCTAGACATCTATTTTAAGAAAACCACCAGATACGTGTATAAAAATCTATATAAAAGGATGGTTAACTGTAGTATAAAAACAGTGGCCAAAATGAAAATACACAACAGCAATGAAATGGTTCAAGTACAGTGTACGATGGACTAATACACAGTGAAAATCATCTTACACAAGAATACTTGAAGATATGGAGAGAAAAATACGATACATAGAGGTGGGAAATGCCATTTAAAAACTGTATATCAGGTATGACGAGCTCCCTTACTAAGAAAAGGAAACACATACACAGAGAGAAAGAACTGCAAGGGATACGTACTGGAAATTGTCTTCCTCTTTTTTAATCCTAACATCTTCCTAATTCTCTATAGTGAACATGCATTAGAACAGGTACCTATTTCATAATCAGAAAACAGTGTTGTATGTTGTAACTACTTCTGGGAGGGTCCCAAAGCTTTAGCTGTCATTTTTAGCTGTCTGTCTCATCTACTTTCCACCGACCAGATGCAAGAAGAGGGCACTCAAAGCAGCCTCGATCAGCTCTATGGTATTTCTTTGGCCCTGATCTTAATTTAGGAAAACCCAAAACTTCTGAATTAAGGAGACAACTGTTTTGTGTTTCCAATTAGATGGAAGAACTATAGATATATTAATGATAGCTGCTGATTGAATGGGGACTCAAGGAAGGATCCTGCTCAGGAGGTCAGGTGGGCTGAGGGTACTGAGTGGCCGGGTATTGTCGCTTACTGCATCCAGTAAATGACAGCTGTGCAGTTTACGCAGCTATGGCAACAATGGTGAAAGGCCCTAGAAAGGTGGGCAGAAGAGAAGAAGGGAAATTAACTATAAATAAGCAAGAAGGCAGTGTGAAGTAGTGGTTAGGAGCACAGACTCTGGAATCAGAAGAGTGATTCCAAGCTTGGTGCCACCACTTCTTAGCCATTTAACCTCGGGCGAGTTATGTGGTCATTCTACAAATATTTACTGAGCAACTACTATGTGCCTTGTTTTACTCCAGGTCCTGGAGATAGAGCAGTGAAGTCAGGATACAAAAATGTGCTGTCCCCATGGAATTTACTTATATACAAGGGAGAAAAGGAGGGGCGCCTGGGTGGCTCAGTTGGTTAAGCGTCTGCCTTCAGCTCAGGTCATGATCCCAGCGTCCTGGGATCAAGCCCCATGTCAGACTCTGCACTCAGAAGGGAGTCTGCTTCTCCCTCTGCCCCCACTGTTCGTGCTTATTCTCTCTCTCTCTGCCTCAAACAAATAAATTTTTTAAAAAATAGGGAGAAAAAGATAGTACTTTAGAAAAACAAGTAAAATATGTAGTTTCTCAGATGATCTTAGGAGCAATGGAGAAAAATCTGTCCAAGCCTCAGCTGCCTTGTCTGCAAAATGGAATGGGGATGATAAAATAGCTATTTCATCAAGTACTTGTGAGGTTTTGTGAGGTCACACATAAGGCACTGAGCACGATTCCCACTTCAATAGATACTACCAATTACCATTATGTTGAGATTAAAGGAGCCAAATCTACTCTTGTCTGAGTGATAACACAAAGAATTGTAAGAAATGGTTGCAACCATTCAGAAATTGCAGAGGCAACGGGGCTTCATCCCCAGCAATGAGGAAACATCAGCATTGTAGTCGCGTACTGAGCTTCCTACCGACTAAGACAAAGAGCAGAATTTTTCTCACTTGAGTGTATCCAACCCCAGGAGAAGTCGGAGGAATCCCTGATCACTTTTTTTTTTTTTAAAGATTTTATTTATTCATTTGAGAGAGAGAATGGGAGAGAGAGCATGAGAAGGGAGAGGGTCAGAGGGAGAAGCAGACTCCCTGCTGAGCAGGGAGCCCGATGCGGGACTCGATCCTGGGACTCCAGGATCATGACCTGAGCCGAAGGCAGTCGCTTAACCAACTGAGCCACCCAGGCGCCCTCCCTGATCACTTCTATTATCATTGAATAAAGCTAATATCTGCTCGTTGGTTTCTCCCACTTCAGGATTTAACAAAAGGTACATGATCCAGTGAACTTCACCTGTGTCCCTGCAGCTCTGCCATCATTTCCTCCCCTGTGTCTCTCTAAGGATGGCAGAGGCCAAGAGGAAAGGAGGTCTGTTGCTAGTCTAAGTCCCCACGTTTCCAGGACCATTTGGAAGTCACAAAATTGGTCAAAGATTCAAATGGAGTTCTCCCAAAGCCTGGCACAGCCAGATTATAGATCACAGTGCAAATTTCCACACGGACTTTAGGAATGAGCCCCCAGAATACAAGGGTTCTTCTGACCCATGCCCCAACCACTGGGCCAATGGCCAAGGATTCTCCAGGGGAAAGAAGGAAAGAAATGGTGCCCTGGCTAGTCAGAAGGAAAAGCCTTCCAGAAGTCTCTTTTATAAGCCTTGGATTCTAGCCTCCGGGAGAGGAGAGAAGTCATCAGAAGTTCGCAAAAGGCACAAAGAAGAAAGATGTGTGTGTTTGTATGTACGTGCGTCAGCATATGAGTGTGCAAGAATGTTTTCAGTAACTAAACACAGAGCTTGAATCTGATGGATTATCCCAGGGTTTCACAGACCAGTAGCTTATTTTTGGTGGCCCTCTGAGGAGCTAAATGATTTGTTTGCACTTGACATCAAAGAGGGTAGCTTGTTAGTGCTTTTGCTCTTCTCTCTGTAAAGCCAGGTTTGGCAGATCTCTGGCCCTAACTCAGAACTCAGAAGTGTTAGGATTTTCTGTGAAGCCCACTGCTACACTTACATCCTTCCTTCCCTGAGACTGGGAGGACAGCACAGGGCTGAAAACAACACAGCACTACGGGAAAGCCGAATCTCTAAACACTACAACCTCCAAAGCGGGACCCTGTGAGATGGAGCATTGTGTTAAAGTAGGAACAGATGAGAAGACCCCAAGAGGAGTTTCTAGAAAGTTCAAAGAACACTCTGAGGGGGAAATAATGCAAACCAAAAACAGAAAAGGGGAAGAGAGGGGCCATGAGGGGATGCAGTCGGCCCTTTCGCCCAAACCACAATGCCCAGGCAGTGGAGGAAGCTACCCTGAGACACAGCCTCTCTTATTGCTGTGCACGAGCTCTCTCTTTCAGGCACATCAGCCAAGCCCCAAACACTGCGTGCTTTTCCCCACCTCTGTACCTCTGACTGTGCCATCCAGATCCACCCCTTAGAACTCTCTTGCCTGATCCAGGGGTCTCCTCAACCACCTACCAAACGTCTTTGGAGCTCTAACTGCCCTCCATGTGCAACATGCCCATTGCCCTAATCCTTTCTTTTGGGTTTTGTTTAGTTGGGGATGTCTTATTTCCTGAGATGTACTCAATGTTCCTAGAGGTGAGGAACCATGCATTTTTGTATTCTCCACAGCACAGGACACAATACCTTACCATATCAGGCACTCAGTAGCTCGCAGCCAAATGAGTGGTTTTTTTAGAACCAGAATTTATGCCTATTAGGTCACTGAGCAGAGTTCATTTTTCAGAGGAGAGAAATGAAGCATACTGAACATTCTGACTGCTTTTCTTTCTCCTGTGCTCCTGCTAGGGGCACACATGGTCTCAGGAATGGAAAGCAAGTTCTTCCTGGGAGGCCTCCAGGAGCCAACAAGAACCATGGTGTTGGGGCTCTGACTGCCCCTTCTTCCATCACAGCTTTCTTTCCCTCACCCTTTGCTGCTTGTCCATCAGCAAATCCTTCCAGCCCTGCTTCCAAACAGATCCCCATCTTCTGGCTCCTTCGACCTCATTCATGACCACTCAAGTCCAGGCCATCATTCTCTCTTGCCCATCGTGTTGCCATCTGATGGCCTTGCTGTCTCCACAGCCTGCCCACCCCCCCCAACAAGGTAGGCGGAGGAACCTTCTAAAAAGGTTAACCAGATGACATTATTCCCTGCTCCAAACCCTCCAGTGGCTTTCCATTACACCTGAGAGGGGAAAAAATTTTGGCTTCCCAACATATTTGAGGGGGGCACCGGGAGGTCCTGGCTTCTCATTACATGCTTCAGCTCATCACACAAATAAACTCTGTAAATGGCCCATGAGGCCTTACATGATCTGGCTGGCCTCTCTTGCTGCTTTCTGTCCCAGCCACGCAAGCCTTCCCGCTGTGTCTTGAATATACCAATCCAAAATTCCCTTTCCCCCTGCCTCACATCACTATGTTTTATTGTCTACCATGGTCCCGACCCCCATAGGAAAATGTCATTTTTTCATCTATTTATATGCTTGTTTGTTTCTGCATTTATGGATTGTCTCCACTGGAATGTAAGTTCCATGAGGGCAGAGGGTTAATCTTTCCCATTCACCGCTCTATCTACTGCACCTGAAACAGTGCCTAGCACATAGCAGGTGCTTACTAAATGTTTCTAGATAGAAAAATCTTTTGGGATACTGATATAAGAATTACTTGCCAACAGAGCTCTTTCTAATGTCAATATTAATGCCAAAAGACATTCCTAGAGATCAGAAATCAAAAGCCACGATTTTATAGCCTTTCTTAAAGTTACCTAGTTGAAATTTCTCATGGAAAGAACAGAAGCCTTTTAAAAAATGATCACAAACCTTCCCACAAGAATGTGCTCGACAAAGATAGATCTCACAAGGCTGAAAAGAGTCTTACCAAATTCTGTTTACCCATCGTGCTGTTGTAAGTTTGTTTGCCTGGGGTCCAGTTCGGTGTAACCGACATTTCTTGAACACTGGAATTAGGTCCTAGTGAATATGAAGATGATTAGCATAGGGCTCTTACCAGCAAAGAGCCTAAAGATGCACAGGGGAGACAGAAACACGAGCACCATATTTGCAGAGGGGCCCGGGCTAGTAAAGCAGTACATGGTAAACCGGAGATCTGTTTGGGGTCTCAGGGAAGGTTTCCTGCATGAGCACCCCTACAGTCAGTCAGGCAAACAAAGGTGGAAAGGAACCCTAAACTTTGGGAGAAACATAACGAAAGTATGCCCATGAGAAACCCCACAGAGTTGGGCAGTGTGTGTCACGGAGGGACAAGCAAGTCACATTCCAGGAGCCTCAACTGTATCTGGTACGTGATGGAGAGAGTCTTCTACTGCACCTTATTTATTCAAACATACAAGTGTTGGGTGGTATGGAGTATGTCCACTCTTTTCTTCCATAATCAACAAAATTGTTCATCACCAAAAATCCCAACTAATGTAGAAAACGGAGAGAAGAGTGAGAAGGAAGACAATGGCTGAGACTTTTGAAGCCTGCTCAAAAGTTAGTCTTACAATTAGATAAGAGGCTACAATAAAAGAAGAATTTCACTTGAAATTCAACCAAATTGTGTATTTCTTACAGAAAGGTATGTTGCTTTATTGAAAGGATGGACGAATGGAAGGAAGCCAGACAACCACCATAATCCTGAATGGAAGAGATGCAGGGTCGATGGGCAGCCCGTGAGGCTGGGAGTCAGATCTTGCCTCTGATCAAGGCTCCATTGGGCAAGCCACTTTACTTCTCTGAGTCTCAGTTTCTCCATCTGTAAAATGGGGGTAATTATGTCTAGGCGTCTTGTCGAGTTGCCATGGGGATTGGGATTGTGCAGGGAACGCTAACCCCATATGCTAATCAATCCTGAACAAAATTATCCCATTAAAAACTCTCCTTGGGGATCAGAAACTGGTTATCTTAATTGCCTAGGGTTTAAGAATCTGAATCTTTGCTATCTTGGATATTCTTAAGGCCTTCATTGTTTGATCCCGTGTTCAGCTTAGAAAATGCAGGGAATTAAAAGTAAAGGGCTCACACAATTGGGAGTTCCCTGTATACAGTGAGGCGCTGCATTTTCTTTATGAGGAGAGCCCTAGGGATCTTCAGAGGGAAAAGCTGAGATCTGTATTTGGGAAGGGAAGCTGAGCATCGAGAAGGCAAGCCCCAGGCTCCCGGGGCTGCACAGCACGTGTGAGGGAGAGGGGGAGAACCCGCCTAACCAAACCTCACCAAGCCTTCCTAAACTACAAGCAGAATTTGTTTCATGCTTGTCAACTCAGGTAAACGCCCTGATTGAATTGTTACCCAAAGATAAAGACCAGGGATGGTCCTGAGCGTGGCCTGAGGCTCAGCAAGAGTCTTGCAGGAACACGTCCAGCGGTCCTTTTCCTAACAGGATGCTCTGTGTGATCTGCTCATTTGTCATATTAGTCTGCATTTTGTTAACTGCTTCTCTCCTTCCTGGTGCGGATGCTCCTAAGGAGAGACTCTGCCTACAGTTCAGCACAGGCACCGCGAGCAGCCCAGAAGAGACAGGTCTCTTCCGACTGTCCCCATCTATCCTCACCTGAGAATCCTCACAGACCTCACTGCTGTTTTCAGTTCTGCCGTGATTTATTGACCATTTTAAAGGATAACTTGGCGGGTAAATGCTCGGTCCACAAGCCTATGCTCTGAGAACAGCTGCCCCTTGTTGAAAGGCTGGGCTTCTGAGGTTATTTATGGACTACATGACATGACCCCACTCCCCGGGTCGCAGCTAATGAACTAGCATGAACCTCTGACTCGAATTGGGCCCATCAGGATCTCTCTCTAAGGAATCTGAGATTGGGGCCCTGGGACAGCCAGTTGCTGGGCCTAGAATAGTGGGGGGTACAGATGCATAGAGAGCGAAGCCACATGATCCTGCAGACAGAGAATGGCCTCCAGGATCCTTGGTTAACGTCTTAGGAAACCCGTTTGCGGTGCCTGCTCTTGGGTCCCCAAGATGGCACTGTGTCTAGTTGTTTTTTTCCTTCGGGTTAATTAGTAGCATTCAAGATAAAATCATGATAGTCATAATTAACATTTATTGAACCTTGACCATGTTCCAGACTCAGAGTGCCACATACTGTCTCACTTAGTCCTTCCAACAATGTGATGATGTCCTTTCACACTGAAGAAAAGCGATTGAATCTTAGCGATATTGTCAAGACCACATAGCTAAGAAGTGAAGCCGGGATTTAAAACCGGGCTGATGGTCTACTTTTAAGGACAATAATATATAGCTAAGAGAACAGTTCTGCCTGCGCACCAACCCCCCTGCTGTGGGGCAAGCACTGAGCTAAGTGGTCTAGCTGTTACCCCATCACCTCCGCTGCAGTGATGGGCTTTGATGTTTCTGCTGGCAGAAGCATTCTGAGAACTTTGAAGGGTATCCCTTTCAAGATGGCAGACCGAGTACCCCCTGCAGATCTCCTCCTCCTGTATCAAATCTATACACATAGGGGTACCTGGGTGGCTCAGTCAGTTAAGCGTCTGCCTTCGGCTCAGGTCATGATCTCGGGGTTCCTGGGATCGAGCCCTGAAAGTCATAACCAGGAAAAGAGCAAACTGGTACCAGAAAAACTCAAACCCAAGGAAGCCGTTAAAAGAAGAATAAAAAAATTGAGCGAGAGGCAGAATTCTTTGGAATATCATTTTTCTATTTTTCTATTTTATGTATATACAATCAATCAAGAAAATGAATTATGGGCAAAAAAAAAGCAATCAGAAGGGGACCATGAATATTTCATAATCTCAAAAATATAAGGTCCTTCATCCACAAAATGAGAATAGGACGTTTCAAGGAGATTTTCACAGTGATAAGAAGATACACCAGAAGGGCAGGTCAGCCATGAGCTCTGCAGCCAGATCCACGATGGTGCTGGAAAGGAAGTTCTGTCTGGCAGATAAACACGTGTCCTTGCGGAGGGAATATCACACCGAGCAAGCAGCTGGACACAAACTGGGTGACTGGCCTTGAGGAAGGGGTAGGCAGCCTACTGAAATAAACTCAAATTTCCTGGACAACATTTTGACTGCCTTACGCGTGTCCACACTCAACATTCTGTCCCACCAGCTGCCCCTCACAAATGGCAGGACCCTGAGCTTATACCCCAGGTGACAGCATCAGAAAGACGTAAAGTAATACCTCGATTCTTTCAAGCCGCACCTGGGATATTCCTTCCCATTTCTCCTGGTGCCCCCTGAAGGCTACCTCCCAGACTCCCAAGGTTTGCAGGAACTCCCAGGGGCTGCAGGGTCTTCTTCTGGAAGTTCCCCAGCCTGACTTGGAGGAGAGCCATCTTTCAAACAGAACAATGTGCTATTAGCATAAGAATAGACCAGTTTAAACCGTAAGGTATATTTGTAAAGTAATTTACAGCTTGCAGAACACTTTCCTATGCATTATCTCATTTGCAACTCTGCATTAATTACCTTAAGTAGGTAGGGTTTATTATCCCAGTTCACAAAAGAGGAAATTAAGGCTCCAAGAGGTTGTGACCATTAGTGATTGACAGAAGTGGAAATAGAACTGGGTCCTCTCGCTTAAATGTTAGTTCTCAATATAGTTCCCCATAATGAGGTTTACATTCCTTCGCCATTCCCTCTAAGGCAGAAATAGCCTGAGGAGCATTTTCTCCTGAAGCTCCTGTGCATAATCCTACAGGGAGGGGGGACTTCAGAGGACCACTTTTATCTGCTCTTACTGCCAAATGTACTGCATATTCTTCAACTCTAGTGTCAACTTTCTACTCAGATCATGTTCCCTTATGAACATGGTCTAGACTGGATTTTGAAAAACAAAATAAATTGCCTCGAGTCCAGAAATAAAAGCTTCAGCTCATCTCTCTCCTTTGAAACATTCCTGTCCCTTGACTTAAAAAAAAAAAAAGCCACTGTTGAAGGTGATTGCTGGGTTGAAAGGGGATGGTGACAGCTACACACTGCCAAGAATGACTTCAGTTCCATCCACTTGATACCCAGAGAGAGACAGCCCTGGGCTTCCTGCCTCCACTGCTCTTTGCAGGGCTCGTCTCTGGCTGTGACAGTGCAATCCTTCGGCAGTCCCCTGTGCAGGATGAGGCCTGTACCCACCTCACGGCCCAGGGCTGCAGACCACGGTCACACCAACGTCTGCCCTCCTCCCGTGAACCCCCTTCCCAGTCTTCACATCTGGTCGATGTGGCTCACTCCACTGCATCATAGTTCCTAAACCCCCTTCAGGCTGCTCTCCACCATCCAGAGAACCCCAGGTCCAAAACGCTCACGGAAGCATGCACTTAGCAATGGGTGTTAGACGTCCAGCCCCAGCCTGCCTGACAGCGTACCCAGTAATATCTTTTTGTAAATGAGAAACCCAGAGACTGATGATTCCAGATGGTCCACTTTACAATTCAGGAATATGTGGTTGGAAACATAACTTTTTCAGACCTTATTCATGTTTTCAAACCTTGGTTTTTAGCTTCCTTCTCTGACCCTCTGCTCCCTGGCTCTTCTGTGAGCCCTGGCTTCCCAACAAGAACATGTCAAGGGAGAGAACAACTACTTTCTTGGATGCAGAGAGCCGCTGGTTAAGGTATGGCCTCAGGCTGCACCTCCTGGAAGCCCCATCCCAAGACTGGCACTTGGGCTGGATCGCAGAGTGAGAGGGGAGAGAGGCGCTTCCTTTCCCCCTGAGCCATCACTGCAGAAATCAGCAGCCCTGATCCCCAGCTAAGCCTGGAGGAGGGTCTCTGACTGGTATGCACATTCCCAGGAAGAACCGGTACAAGAAATCTGATCATTCAGAGACCACAAACCATTCTGCATCTTAAAGGAACGGTGGAAACCTGGTATAATATCTGCCTCTGAGGGCTGTTGGTGAAACTAATGAGATGACATTTACAAAAGTGCCTGCACAGCATTCATGTCTTGGGAATGCTGGTCTCTGCTTTCTCCTACTCTGCGCCATTCATCCTCAAAACCCCCTCCAGTAGATGGGGGTGGTGGGGTGCTTCACAATCTGCTGATGACCCGTGATCTGCCCTCCTGGCATCCCGTTTCTAAAGCAGATGCGAGGTAGTTGGGGAGTAGGAGAGCTCAGCCCAAATTTGCTAACCCTCCTTAACTAGGTGAGGAATTCTCGCAAGGACACCGAGGGTGAGGAGGGGCACAGACGGGGCAGCGCCAGCCGGTACAGTGAGCCAGTGGTTCTCAAACTTGGCTGCCTGTTGGAGTCACCTGGTGAACACTAAAAAGTACAGATGCCTCTGTCCCAACCCTAGATATACAACTTCAGTTGGCCTGAGTATCATCCAGAGCAACCACTGAGCCAAAGCTAAAAGATCTTCAAGTGCAAAGTGAGATCACAACAACAAGAACATGGGATGGGGTGTCTCTGTTGAGCAAAGCCCTTTGAGAGGACACCTGAGGTTCCCCTGGGCTTCCTCTGGCTTTACCTAGTGGAGTTCTGGCATTCCCACATCCCAAGTTGCTGGGTGATGTGCCACGTGTCCGTCTGGGTCACTGTCACACACACTCTCCTTACAATATCCTAAAAACAGTGTGACCTTGCAAGTAACTCTGTACAGATCCAGTACTGGCAAAGAGGTTCTGTAGATTTGGGTATTTTCAGGAGACTTTGAAACACACACGCACACACACACCCGTAAGAATCATCTATAGGTGGATCTGATGTTCAGGAATCTGGGACCCAGAAACCTTAGCATCTGTTCACATTCCACTTCGCACCTGTGAAAAGGTCCGTGCAAGCGGGCCCCTCTGTGGAGTCACAGTTCCACATTTTCCGGGGTGCCACTCCGAAGGCCACCTTCTTTCTTGAAGGTAAATGAAATCAAAATCGGTTGGAAATGCATAGAGAAAGAAAACCTGCCAACCACCCTAAACTCTGAGCATTACGAATTCCTAGTCTAGTTCTTGTTTCCCTGCAGTCAAAGCCACTCCGATCAGCACACGGCCCCCTGTCTTCCCGTCTTCCCGGGCTGGCATCATCTCCCCCAGCCAGCATGAGTCAGAGTAGCCAGAGCCCACATCAGGCCTGATGCTCCTGCTCTGCATTTCATTCATTTGTCCCCTCACTCATTCATTCTTCCATCAATCCAACCAATGGTCATTCTTTCATTGCACAGCTATAAATTAAGAGCTGGCCTCCATGTTGCAGCCAGAGTGATCTTTTTTGAAGCCAAAGCCTGACTGGGTGTTCTCCAGGGCTGACCCCAAGTCTTCAGTAGTGCCCCATCACCCTTGGGGTAAAGAGGGAGCCCCCTGTCTTTGGCTCCTGCCTACTCCACACCTCTGTGTACCCATCATCCCAGGCTGCTCTGTGTACCACCTACCCAAGCTTCTTTCAGTTCTTCTGACTGTAGTTCTTCTCACCTTGCGGCCTTTTCCCACCTGCTTCCTCACCTGGAACTCCCTTCCCCCTCATCCCCTCCTGCTTTCACGGATGCTTACAAATCACATCACAGGCCTTCAGAAAGCCTCCCCGCTATTTCCTGGAGTTGTTTGGCTTGTACTGATGATCTCCCTCCACACTCGCTGATCTCAGAGGAAATTTCTTTTCTATCTCTATTGTAGCCCCTGCTTACTGCTTCTCTTTGGACAAGAGTCTCAGACATCCCTGTGCCCCAGGAAAACACATGAAAAACAACCGGAATCCTTTTCCAAACCCCTCACATTTTTCATTTTAGTAAAAAATCGGACCTTCTCGAATGGCTCTATCCTGGACGGTGCCTCTGTGGAGTGGTCCCTCAAATGACTCAGGAGACTTGCAGCAGACAGACGGTAACTTTATACGGCAGCCCCCAAAAGGAGATGTAAACACCAAAGGGGGCGCTGGGAAGACATATTCCCGATTCATACAAGAGCCAAAAAGTAAAAGGGGAATGTCAGAGGATTAGAGTGACAAGCTGAGGTCTCTCTGCCAGTAACCCAACCACATTTAACTTGATTTCCTAGACTTGCTAATAGACCACAATCTAAAATATCTTTCTCTCTTATTCCCCCGCCACACACACACACACACACACACACACACACCCCCAAGACACAAGAACATGAAATGAACTGAACGTTTCCTTGGTGATGATTTAAATGCTAAGGAAGAGAGAGAAGAGTATGAGGGTGAGTGATGAAAACAACTTTTTCCCATTTTAATCCATAGCCATCGAAAACTCGCCGATAGTTAGAAACAACAATGACAACTTCATAAAAGCAAAAGCTGAATTCTAGTGCAAGGGAATCCCACAAGGGAGCTGTGACCAATGCGAGGGGACTGACACAGGTTTTTTAGGGCGGGGGGTGCTATCTTTGACTCACGCACCACCAGCGGATGGATCTTCAGAAGGAAGGTCCAGGAGAGGGACGGAGGGGAGGGATGTGACAGACACCTCACAAAACCATTCACCCCCTCGCGTTGTGTTCGCGCCGCCCCCACGACTCCTCTGGGGAATTGGGTCTCTCCCACTGTGTGTGGGGCCACAGGACAGGCAGGCTCGTCTTGAGGTGCCCCTCGCGGCACAAGATCCAAGTGGGGCTCTGCTGCTGCTGCTTCCTGACAGGCTGGACCCAGGAGCCACCCCCCACCGTGTGCAAGCGTGGCATGTAAGGCAGGGTCAGGGACAGCAAGCCCAACAGCCTCAGGGCACAGGTGGCCCTGTAGGTCCCAGAAGTCTCAGTTCAGAGACTGTGCCACGACACCAGATGGCTCCCTCAGGAGGCTCTCGCTGACCCCGGGAGTTGCTAGAAGTAGACTCGGTCGGTCGTGCTGCTCCACGTGTCTTGCTAATCAGCCCAGCCCACAAGGACTCCTCCTTCCTCCAGACTCTCAAAGCCCCCGTGGTCCCTGCCACTTATGTGCCACTTACCAATCATATCCTGCCCCCCGTCCCCACTCCCACTGGTCTATTTGTCTGCCTCTGCCCCGGACTCCCAGACTTCAAGGTTCTTGAAAGTAGGGCCCCTTCCTTTCACCCTTTTGGTGC
The DNA here is from genome assembly GCF_011800145.1 of Mirounga leonina. NCBI lineage: Eukaryota > Metazoa > Chordata > Mammalia > Carnivora > Phocidae > Mirounga > Mirounga leonina. Next base: position 25,932,022 of record NW_023270504.1, read on the forward strand.
TCCCCATGGTGCCCAGCATGGTGGCCAAGATGCATCAGGCAAGGCAGGAGGCCCTCTTAAAGCAACACTTCTGTTTAGTGGCCAAGAGAAACATCTAACAAATGTGTTATTTTTTTTTAAAGGCCCCTTATAAATTCCAAAGAAAGTATTACTAAGGATCTGCTGTCTGTTTTATTTCTCCTGGTATCTGGACCAATTAAAAACAAGATGTGGAAAAAAAAATGCTGAGGCTCTCACTGAGCAGGAGGGACTCGGAGGACAGAAGTGGACAGTAGATGGCAGTCTGTCCCTGTGTCAGAAGTGGTCACAGAGACAGTAGCTATGCATGGAGGCTACAGGGAGAAGCGGTGAGCTTCACACAGATGCACCTCCCCTGTCTGTGCGGACTGAAGCCAGGAGCAGGGAAACTTCTGAAAAGCACACCTGTGAGCACACACCCTTACACATCTACCAAGCCCCAACACCTGGACAACAGGCACCTGCCCCAAACTCTCCCCATGAAGAACCATGGGGAACACACCTCCCAGTGCGCTCTGGGCATCCACCGCCAGAGCTTTGGTGGAGCATCGGGAACTCGAGGATGAGAAAGCCACTGCCCTGCAGGAGGGAAGAGTGTTTTGACCAAGAGGATTCCCAATCATCATTCACACTAAAAAACAACACTCTGGTCAGGAGCCCTGCACTTGACCTTCCATGCTCACACTGCTCCTCCCTGGAGCATAATGATGGAACCCCTGTCTCCCTCACCAGCTCCTGTATCCTCAAGGTCAGGGGTGAGGCACTGACCTGCATCTTTTCCAACATCTAGCACAGGGCCTGATACTTAGCAGCAACCAACACGATGTTTATCGAATAACCGTTACACATGTATTTTCCAAGCGTCTAGAGATGTATTGTCCTAATTCGTATGCAGTGACACCCAACTCACCTGTGACCAAGAGCCCAAATTTGCAGAAGAGCTTGGCAGACTAAAACATGGGGTGGGGAGTCTGTGAGGGGAGCAGGAACAGCCTTTCCCAGTGAGCAGGCAGTGAGCATCATGACCTCAGCCTTGGGACAGGCCAAAAGGAGACACAGAGAACACAGCTCTGGACCCTCAGCCAGGCGCGTCACCTCTCTGAGCCTGGCTCTTAGCGTTGCACGGTCTTGCCTCACAGATGACCTGTCATGCACTCATTCACCGACACACTTCTGTAGCAAACACTGCTCAAGGTGTTGGGGGACACAAAGATGAAAAGTCTAGATCCTTTCTACGCAGAACTTGCATTCTAGTGAAAAGTAGAAATGCAAATGAAACTCAGGCTGCTAAGTGCTATAACCCAGGGAGGCTGGGGAGGGAGGCACGGGCTCTCGGGGGGAATGCAGGGAGGCTTCCCAGAGAAGGTAATGGTGGAGCAAAGATGTGAAGGATGACTTCCATATCCTTGGTGAGGAGGGAGGGGAGGGCATTCTAAAGACAGAACATATCCTCCAGGGCGATCTCAAATTCAAGAACAGATATATATTTCTGCCACTCATGACATCTTGTAACCAGAGGACATTTCCCTTTACATTTAAGCCATATCCCCTTATGGATCCAGCCATCCAGGTTCTTCTACTAATCCCCAATTCCCACAATAAAGGATGAGGCAGGAAAGACTTCAGGGATCACCAAAACTAGTAGTCCTCAACTCTCTCACTTAACACCTGAACAAAGTGAAACCTGGTGTGGCTTAGGGAACCCTGAAAATTGCACAGTTCATCTCTGCTGGAGTTAAGGGTGGAGTCTGGTCTTCTTGCTCCGAGCTCAGGATCCTTCTGATTGAGCTTACTGAATTCTGCTACCCACAGACAGTTTTAGCCCATATAAACCTCTCCCTATGCTCCCAACTTCCAATCCAAGATCTGCCACAAATCTGGCAAGGTTGCTTCTTCAGCACTTTATAAACATACACTCATCCATATGTTCAATAACTTATCTGGCATCACATAACTTAATTCCCTCCTCCACCCCCTCCACGTTTCTGCACATAAGTCCTGCAGGCCAGCAGGGATACCTGGAAATCTCAGGCATGGGCCGCAGTGAGGCTTAGGGAGCGGCAGAATCACAGAATATGTGAACTGTCACAACTGGTGGGGTCTTTTGACCTTCTAGCGAGTCCAGTCCACTCCTTTTCCACAAGGGGAAACAGAGGCCCAAGGAAGGAGAGTGATTTGCTCAAGGTCACGCAGCTAGTTTGAGTTCTTTGCCAGGAGAGATGGTGCAAGCTGTTTCAGGTAGAAGCTAGGTGTCAGGAGAGCTTGGCTCCTCCCCAATTGTGGGACATGCTTGTTGGCATGCAGGTGATTCCCAGAGCTGCATTCTCCTCCAGGACCCAGTGGAAGCAAGGGACATGCCCTATGAACCACCCAGAGTAGCAAGTCTGCTAGACACAGTATGAAAATAATCGCAGACTACAAACGTGATACATATTCCCTAAGGGATAATTTAGAGCCTGTGGGGGAGGATATTTTTTAATTCTAGGGTCTGAGACCTAGAAAGAGAAGGAAGGGGGCAATACATTGCAGACCTGGCTCCATAAATAAATAAATAATAAAAGGGCTATGTCCTTTTATACAGAAAAAAAAGCACCACCCCATGTGAAAAGGTATTTTAAATAAAATAAACATATATTTTTGAGCACCCACAATCTCACAGGCCTTAGGTTAGTGTTCTATAGTTATCTGCACATTGTAAATATCTTTCAGCAACAGAACAAAGTCATTCTCATTAGTTGCCTTGAAGATGTAGTGAGAGTGGTGATGGGGAAATCAGCGGAGGGAGAAAGAAGAATAAGAACCTCCAGTCACAGCCTTCAGAGATGGCAACATGCACTCCAAGCACCCCTCTCGTTTCCCTACTTCCGGTACTGCTCAGAGAGGGGCATGAGGCAGGCAAGTGCCAGGGCTGGGGGTCTCCAACTGCTCTGCATCAAACAGAGCCTGGGGATCCCAGTCCTTAGCAGCAACCCTTCCCCCAAACTTTCAGCAAGAAATCTACATCCACTTTGGCCCTGGTGTAAATGGAGGGAGTTCCCGAGCCTATTAGGGAAGACCATTTTCCAAATTCTAAAGGACCCTCGTGTTCTCCATGCAGATTCTCTTTTACTTTGATTCTATGCAACCCTCATCGTAGGACTCAAGAATGCTGGGACCTACCACCTCTCGTGGGCGTGTGGATCAAAAACAGATGTCCAGCTCCAATATTATAGAGTTTACAAGGAAGCAATTGTGGCTTAAATAAATACCCCCATTCTGGAAGGGCAGATTCCCTTGTCAACAGAACGGGAAGTGAAGGGGGAGGGCCGATGGGAGCTAAGACAGATCTGACACATGCTTGCCAGCAGGTGGCTAAAAAGCCTCAACATTTGTCTTGCACATGAAAATGAACCTTCCAGTGGAGCAGGTCACCCTGTGGGGTGACAAACTTTGCAGAGGCCTACCAAACAATCTCTCATCTGGATGACATCACAGAAGGCAGAAAACACAATCTGACTGGCAGTTGATGGATGGACTTGGGATGGCCACAGGCTTCAGGATAGAAAGTCAGCACATCAACATCTAGTTTTGTAACTGTAAACATATCCCTCAATGTCAGGTAACCTCAGTCTTCCCATCTGGAAATGAGATTATCCTGGCCATTGAGATAATGCCATGCAATATTTGTAATAATGCCTGGTACCCAGTAAGTACTCAAATATTAACTATCATCAGCATCATTATCATCATCAATCATCTTAAAGGTGGGTACTTGTCCTAGTCAGAAACACTGACACTAAAAGGCACTCGTGTAGAAACTGATGATTAGCATCAGGCCTAACCGAAAGCCAAACCCAACCCCTCTCAACTCTGTATGCACTGTGCAGGGTAAGCCAACTTCACGAGCATTCTTGGCCAAAACAAAACACTATGGCAAATTCTTTGCATGCCTTTCTGCCTTTGACTAAGCCATTCCCCAAAGATAAAAAGCGGGAGTTCATTTAGGGTGTGCCAAGATGCACTCTAAGCAAGGCACGGATTGTGTAGGAGGATGGGGCCACTGTAGAATCCCAGGATGGTGGAACTGGAATGGGACTTTGAGATCTTCTGAATCAACCTCCTCATTTACAGATGGGTAAATCAAGGCCTAGCGAGAACGCCACGAGGCACATAACAACGGTGACAGAGTTAGTGACAGAGCTCAGTCTCAAGAGTGATCCCCTACCTCCAAGTCAGCAGGCTTTCTGCTGCCTTGTGCTGCCTGCCATTACCTCACTGGACTGAGATCTTTTGAGATCAGTAAGCTACTGTTTACTCCTACAGCTCTGGCCTTAAATGAACAGGAACCTTAAGATTTTCAAAAATCCCTGACTGAACAAATCCATAAAAGAACTGGGTCTTTTCTAAAAAATGCTGTCAAAAAAGTGAGCAATCACAACAGACCACACCAAATTTCACTTCAATATCTGTCCTTTCTCCAGCTAAATCACACTTATACTCAGAGAGGTTTGTCCTATGAGGATGCCTAGAGCCATAGCCAGCCTCTGGCAGTTCCCAGTTAAGACTGCTTAAGAAGGACCACGGCATAGATGAGGACATGAAACAGCCAATGCATTCTGATTATCCAGGGGTGCATGCACTCTCTAGCTCCTTGGCTTTTTAAGGTAGAATGAAAGGCTGAGTTACAGAAAACTATGAACAACAAAAAATGCTTTAAAGATCTTGGGCTATCTACATGGGCTTTCACACATTCTAAAGTGAGTTATCTGTAAGGTGTACCTTTGCCCAGCCTTTGTCTTAATAGAAATCTGTCCAGGCAAGAGCAAGATACCATCTATGCTGGCCTCATACTTCTTAAAAGTTCACACATCTTTATATACGAATGATCTTAAAGAAGCTGCTACCAACTTTTCCCACAAGCTGGTCCTTCTGCAAGAAGCAATACGATGATTGTCTAATCTGAGCCAGGCAGCCATATACCTCCCACCCATGACATAAGCTCTGCAAATGCCTTCTGCCCACCCAGGGCCACTCCGGAGCTCACGTGTCCCCCAGCACGCACACACATATCCCGTGCTCCTCTCTCGCTCTGCACACGTCTGGCCATGCACAAAGTACATCCACAGATCTTATCAGCAGCACCACACGGGGCTTACGCTTGTCTCCAGCAGAAGATTTGGTCCCTCTCCAACAGCCTCGATTTTAAATACAACTAAACCTAAAACCCTAGCAACGGTCATTAGTTCAACATCTCCACCACCAGAAACTGCCTGCCTCATTAAAGAGTAAAACAGCAGCTGGTAAGGTCTCCAGGCAGGGTGGTAGGTTTTAAAGATCTTCTGTGTCAGCCTGACTCCCCTCTCTCCCTTCAGCCAACTTGTGGATTTACATTCCCACTGGTTGGGGCCAGAGCACTGGAACTGCTCAGGAAAAGGTCTGGAGAAGCCTGGAGCAGAAGCCGCCACTCCGTTAGTCGTCTTGAATGGAGGGGAAGTGGAGAGGCCTGAACATCTGATCCATCTGGGAGTGGAATTGCAGGGATGGGAAATGTTATGTAATTAAACTCTGCTGGCCTGTCCCGCCTGGGGAATGTGAGACCCATCAGCAGTGACCTCTTCCAATCAACTTAATTGGCCCAATCTCGCCAAGAAAAGCAACAGAATTGGTTTAGTGCCTCATGGAAATAGCTTAGCTCCTGACTATTTATGGCCACTGAACTCAAGGATGGGAGCCTGACTCTGAGCCAGGAGTTGACAGCGCGTGCTGACTGCTGGGAGGACTTGGAGGCTTCAGTGGATTCCCGTGCGTCTCTGAGCCTCCATTTCTGTCTCTGGGGGAAGGCGCTGGAACAACGTGCTGCGTCGGGCGCATGGCACTCCGCAAACCCAAAGCCTCTAACCAGGCAGGCTCTTGCCTCCAAGGACCCACGATCTAGAGAAAAACAGACCTTCACAGCAACCCAGGATGCCTGGACTTTGCTCCTCTTTTATTCAAATATGCCAAGGGCCATCACCATTTCCTCTGTTTCCTAAGTCACGTTTCTTTTAGTGTCGTGGTCTACATAGCTCATGTTAAGGAACAGGCAAATGTCTCTGATAATTAAGAACATTGATTTGGGGGTCACCTTTCTTCGGAATAGTTCAAGGACCTTTTATGAATACAGATTCCCATCAACTGCAATCTAGGGTAGGTTGCCTTTGTTTATTGGGTGAGTAAACTGAGGCAGTTATAGAAGTTCTTTTTGCACAGTGTGTGAACAGTAGACATGCAGTGGGTGTTAAGACTATTTTGCCAACTTGGGAAGGGGTACAGATCCCATTTTTACTGTGGTTCACAGACATGACAGCGCCTATATTCAACAAGATTTCATCTCTGAGTAAAACTTTTGTATCCCTAAGCACACAAAGTTTTGGGGAAAAAGAAGAGTGAACTTTTCTCTTCATTGAGCCATTACTGAGATTCGGACATTCTCCCAAAGTCACACTGCCCCGGAGGGGCACAGCTGAACTAGAATCAAGGCATTCCCACCATCTTCAGAAATATGTGCCACTGGATCTGCTGACCAATAGTCCAAGCCTTTATCAACTTTCTCTTACGTGGATGAATTTCACCTAAAAATGAGATGGGACCTCAAAATGACACAGCTCCGATGTCATAAAATTAAAAATGTCAGGAGTCAAATAAAGTCTCCCCAAAGATATGCCCTTGCATGATTAGAACCTAATTAATGAGGTTCCCTATCACCTGGTCCAGGTAAGCAGGTATGTGTAGCCAAAAGCACACCCTCCTCCTGCTCTGATGCACTGACCTCACTAGCTGTCTTAAGGTAAGAACACCACCAACTCCACCTTTCCTTCATTCCCCAGATGCTCCCGGAAGCCTACAGCTCTTGTTCTATGTATACCTTTTATACTTAAAATACACAACTGAGCATCCAAGACCATTTTCATCTTTCCTCAGGCACACAGAATTCCTGCAAAAACATACGCCCTACCCCCTCACGAGGGCCAGAACATATATGCCTCCTACCCTCAGGCTAGCTTTCTCTCAGTTACTTAACCTCAGCCTCACAGTGTGCGCATGCGTGCGTGTGCTTAGCACATACACGCACACTGGGTTAGCTGTACGCTCACAGCCCAGAAAACATCAAAGGTGAACAAACACTCCCAACCTGCACGCTCCCTGATCCCAGCTTCTCCCTCACCAGCTCCACATATCAAGTCTCATTCCTGCTAGTGAGTCCTGCACATTCCCAGAAACTCAATTCTCCAATGTATCAGGACCTGCATTCTGATCTGAATTGCAGCACCTGCCCCGAATCGCCAGCCCACACCCCCTACAAGAAACAGTAACACCCTTCAGCTGCCTCTCCAACACACAAAACCATACATCGTCCCTCTCTTTATGTCCCCTTTTTACATAACCACAGATACATTTCAAGTCAGCTTCCCTTTGGTCCCCAAGATCCATAAACATCTCTAGAAACTGAATTATAGTTCTTGAAGAAACCTCAACTAGCATCCAGCTCTCTTCGTTCCTCTTGGCAAAACTGCAGCAGTCAGCTGAGTCCGAGAAGGAATTTTTCCAGGGCACTGTGCCATGCTCCAGTACCCAGCAATGGACTCAGCATCCCGTAGGCATTCCATAAATTTTAATTAATAATCAATATTAACTGGTGACAATGAATTCCTTTATTAAATAAGCAACCCATCATCCAACATAATATAACACGCGTCTCTGCCACCAGGCATGCAAAATATATTCCTCCACTGGCTCCAATCTTAAGTAGACCTTCTCCCCGATCCTCACCTAGTGCCAATGCATGGGACTTTTCCCCTTAAATGTACACCCCTCATTCTAAGCCTTCTCCAATTCCTTCCTCTCTGAGGAGGTAGGGAGAGGGAGAAGGCATAAACCAACCCAGCATCCTTCTTTGCAAATGCCTTGTTTCTCCATAATGAGTGTCTGAGCCCACTTTCCTATCCCCTGCATACCCCAATGCCATCCCAGCCAAATTTCCCAAAGCACACTCTTAAAGTTCACACTCTGCTCTCCACAGATAGTCCCCCCACCCCACATATCCCTTTGGTATCCTCAGGAGCCCAACCTTCCAGACACGTCCACCTTTGGCTCCTACACACAGCCACCCTCCCACGCCACGCCCACTCCATGTATCTGTGCAGGCATGCACAAGCCATCTGTCTTCAACACACTGTACCTCTCCTCCTGCTCAGACACCCTTCACAGGCACAGATTTCTCATTAGCTACACCTATGTTCCCACATGCTCTCATCTCCTGCCAGTCACACATATGCCCATCCAACAGACTCCTCAGAAACAAGCACCTCCACTGCACACAGAGCAGGGTGGAGCTCCAGCTCTCTGGCCACCCGCAGTACACGCACCCTGGTTTGGAGACTCCTTCCCTGACCACACAGAGCACCCAAGGGGCCTGGATCTCCCTCCATAGGAAAGCAGACCCCATTCACACAGAACCAGATCCTTTACTTCCACCTCCAATCCAGTCCTTACCAACGCAAAATCTCACACTCTCCTTGCTGCAGGCCCACAGACTCCCTATTTTCCTCCAACATTGTTCACAGAGCCTTTCTTTTCATCTCCCCCAACTCCCAACACCATACCCAGGTCTAAGTGTCTGAGCCCAAGGCAGAGGCGGTTGGATTTTGTCCCCTGAATTCTACCCCTCAACTTCCTTTGTGCGACATGTCAGGAAGGAATTGGGGGCTGGAGGGGAGCAAGCTGAATATACTGGAGAATTTCTGAGTGTAGGGAAAACAGAACGGATTGCAAAGTTCCCTCTATGTTACAACTTTCTCCCCTCCTGACGTTTAGGGCAGAGGGCTTAGATATTTTTCTTGCTCTCTGTTCTGGAGGGTGGGAGAGGGCATCTCTTTATGAAAAAGCAAGTCGTCCAGCATATTCTCTAATCGGTGAGTTACAAACAAGAGGCTCCAGGAGGGACACCCACCTCCGTTTAGGCCACCGCTCCCAGCTCCCGCCCTCATCTCTTCTCACACATAAACAAGTCCCCCTGAGCGCGGTGTCCCACGTCTCCTGCTGTGAGCCCGCCGCTCAGGCTGTGGCCAGGCTGCGCCTCCCCTCTGACTCTGAACCTGCCAACCGCCGTCAGAGGTCGGAAGGAGGCGGTCTAGGTCGGTGTTTTCCTCCACCTGGAGTGCCCCCAGACACGGCGGGGGCGGGGGAGGGGGTGCTCCTTACCAGTTGGCAGCCCCCACCCGGTTCGGCGCGAGGGTCTCAGCGCCATGCATTTGAAGCGCAGCTGAGGAACACAGCAGCCAAACTCCCCGCCACCCCCCACCCCGCAAAACAGCAGCGCCTCCTCTCCCGGCACCCACTTGTGCCCGAAAGCAACAGAGTCCCCTCCCCCACCCTAACCCCTCCTTTCCCGAACCTTCAACTCCCAAGCGTCCCAGATTTCATTTGGAGTGTGAGCAGCGCTTTGGGGCACTGGGGTAATTTGGCCCACTCAGGGTCTTTCTGACTCCAACCTAGCTCTGCCGGTCCCTGGTCTCCCAGCCTTCCCGCACCTCTGCCTCAAATTCCTAGAGCTGGCCTGGAGAAACCGCGAGGAATTCCCCAGGGACGGCCGGGCCAGCGTGCCTGCCGCTCCCCCGCGGGGTCCCAGATGCGCGGGCTGCGCGCGGAGCTCCAACATCTGCGCAGAGACCCAGGGTGGGGTAGCCACGGGGTGGGCGCTGGCCACCACAAGCCCGGGGTGCGTGGCCGTTGCGGAGAAAAGCTTTCGGAAGAGGCAGGGTACTCCAGGACAAGTACGCCGCGCAAGGCGAGGAGTTGCAACTCCCCAAACTGGGAAGCCAGCGTCCAGGTCCGCAGCTCCGAGTCCCCTCCCCCGGCCCACTCCCGGGCCGGGGGAGGGGGACGCGTGCGGGGAACCCCGCGGTGTGGGGAGCGGGGCGCCGAGCGCGTGCCGGGGAACAGCGGCGGCACGCTCCCATCTTCCCCGCGCGGGATCTGTCTGCCACCCCCTTTTGTTACAGGATGCGCGGGGAGCCCTCTCTTGCAGGAGCAGACGCGTGTGTTGGTTGGGGGTTGGGGGGCGGTTCTGCTGAATCCCTTTGCTGCCCTTCCGTCGTTCCTATTTCCCCTCGCCTCCGCCCCCATTTCCAATCCAGGTCCCTTAAACCTGATCACTTCCCAGATATTGGGCGGTTTTTCGGGTAGCCAAGGGACGGGAGAAGAGGTGGGGAGGAGTGTCTGTGTGTGTGTTTGTGGTGGGGAGGGGGTGGCTGCGGTAGCGCCTCGGCCTGGGCAGATCCCAGCGCAAACTTCGGGGAAGGCACAAGCCCGGGAAAGTGAGTGAGTGCGGCGCTACGGGGGTGGGGGCGGGGTGCAGAGTTGGGGGACCCCGCGCTAGTCCACAGGAAAATCTCCCCACTCAGCCCCCCACCATGGAACCTGCCCACCCAACGTGCCCGCCTCCTCTTACCGTGGCAGAAGTAACCATGGCATCCGTGTGACTGTTTCCAGGGACGTCGACATGAAGAGAAAGGTGGACGCGAGCTCGGTCATTCAAAGTCTCCCCCACCCCGCCGCCGCCACTACCCAGCAGGGGAAAAAAAAAGAGAAGAAGAAAGAAAGAAAGGAAAGGGAAGAAAGTAGTTGCGCCGGGCTCTCTCGCGGGGCCGCGCGCGGAGCTGCTCGGTAGGGAGAGGAGCCTTCAACTCTGAGTCCCGTGAACATAATCTGCGCGGTTATAACCAGCCAACCCGGCCAGATGGCTCCGCGCTCAACGCCTTAACCCCTTCAGCGCCGCGCCGTCCGCCCCCGCTCCCGGCCGCCGCGCGTCTCGCCCGCCCGCGCCCCTGCGCCCCTGCGGCTTGGGGCTGGGGGACCAGTGGGGCTACGGGGTCATTTCTCCTAGCCTGTCTTAAAGAAAAACATCAAAAACTTCCAAATTAATAATATACTTCAGTATCCCCCTTTTAGAGATCCAGGAAAAAAACGAAATATTCAACTTTTCACTACATTTTACATGTTCATGTCTTTAGCCTGTCTTATTTGTTCTTTTTCTTGAAAAATTTCTTTTTGATCTTCTTATTCTTTTCTTTTTATTTAAGATTTTCCTCTCTAGGCAGAAGGGCCTTTCTTGCCCCTTCCCCCCGGCGGCTTGGGTCTAATGTGCAAACTCCTCCTCCAAACCTTAGACCCTTCCAGCTCTAGATCTCTCCCCACCTCCTATCAAGCCCACCCGTCACTCCTTCCCCCACCCCACAACACGAACACGCCCAAGGACAATCGTTCCCCAGCGAACTCGCTGCTCTCAGGGACCAGTACCCAGGACGCTGTGCAGGCGGTCAAGGACAGCAAGTCAGAGAGGTAGGGGGGCGGGGGTCAAGGGGACCTAGGAAGGGGCGGCCGTGTGTGTGTGTGTGTGTGTGTGTGTTTGCGTGAGAGTGAACGCGAACGTGGAAGGGAGAGAGGGAAGGATCGGAGACTCCCATTTGACCCAGACACCGACTTCTAAGCCCCTTCCTTCCAAACTAGGATGGGGCCCTGCAGCTGAGCACCCATCCAGCCCCCACCAGCCTGCACGCGGGGACCGAGCGGGGAAGCAGAAAAGGCAAGCCACAAACAAACCTCTTAGTAGCGCTCCGAAAGTAGTGACGCTCACTCCCCCACCCGTAGATTATTCAAGGAAAGGATGGGAGGGAGGGGGCAAAATCTCTTATTTCGTGATAATTTTAGCTGCCCATTAGACCCCACTTGTTCTGAGATCGTTCTCTCTAAATTTACCGAGTTAAGTCATCTTTCTTTCGTCCATTTGCTATCGAGAGAAGTGGCGCGGGGCGGAGGGGTGGGGGGTGTCGCTTAGGGGTCAAGGAGAAATGTAGAGCCTCTGAGCGGAGTTTTGCGCTCCTGACCCCCTCCGGGGCAGCTCTCCCGGCAGTGGCGTGGCGGAGTCCATCTCCGCGCCCCCCACCACTTCCTCCCTGTAGCCTCTGTCACCCTTCGCCCCATCTCTCACCAGGACCTTTTGACTCACGCGCTATTGGGGGAGGGGAGCAAGTAAGTGTCGAGTCTCCTCCCTGCCCTGCCACTCCAGGTGTCTAAGAAGCAACCTACTTTATGTTTCAGCCGGGGTCCAGGTTCAAAAAATCCAAATTTCTTTGACTTGTTTGAGAATTTGGTCAAACACGGAGAAGCATCAGCGCTGTGCCTACCAGATCAGGCCAAGGGGATGCAGAGAGAGGCTGCGGGGTCCGAGCGGAGGTAGGAAGGGATAGGGAGTCTGGGGGCTGAGTACTACTAGAAAGATTGTACCTGCCTCATCATTATCCTGGCAGATGGAGGCTGCCACATCGAAATGGCCAGAAGCGCCCACTGAGGCCCAGGGACGGCGCTCCCGCAGTCCCTGGGAAGAGTGGGGTCCTCCTTCAGTGCCTCCCTCGTGCCAAAATGTCGAGGTCCTCCTCCGGATCAGATTAAGCTGCCGGGTTGTTCCCTCCACTTGGCACACAGCACCATGAAGGTTTGGATTGGGCGTGATCTGCTGGGTTCTGGTTTTCTCCCTCTGCTCTGGCCCGCCTCCCTGCCCTCCCCGACTTCCCGCACTTCACCCCCCGCCTCCACTGTCAAAGGAGGGATTCAGGCCCAGTGACAGCTCCACTGGCCAAGGTCTAAGGGCTCTTTTCTGGAGCTCCAGGTCCACCGGTAACCCGAGGGTTGCAGGGAAAAAGGTGGTTGGCTCCTGCTGCAGTGAGGAAGGGGTTAAAAACATGTGCGGGCCGATCAGCCGGCCGCTCCTGGGTCACTGGCAGTCTGGAGGGAGGAGGGGAAGGAGGGGGCAAACTTAAATTTGAAAAATCAGAAGAAAAAAAAAGAAGAAGAAAAGCCTGCAGTGAGTTTAAGACCCAATTTGTTTAAGACCGATTTGTTCTGCAGATGCCGTGCACGGACTGGCCGCCAGTTTGCCAGGACCTAGGCAATCACAGGAAGAGTTTGTATTGTTTTCCAACTGGGGTGGGGGGCGGGGGGAGGGTTGTCCTGCGCTGGTGGGTCTGTCTTTGCGTGCAATCAACAGGCCTTGTAATATGAGAGGTGACACCTTAATCTTGCCAAATATGTGTGGTGCCTTTGGGGGGGGGGGGGGGGGGGGGGGGGGGGGGGGGGAAGGGGAGAGGAAGAGAGAGAGAACCAGACAGAAACAGAGGGTAAAAGATGCATTTTCCTCACTTTTTCCAAACCGAGAGGTACTGGTCCTTTCCTTTGTGAAAGACCTTTTTCAGACAATCTCCCCCCAGCAAGCAAGCTGCCTTTTCCTTCACTGTTTTCCTTTCTACTTCAGAACAAAAGATTCTCTTCTCTCTAAAGAAGACTAGGGACAGATGCCCAGGTCTCTCTCTTGACTTCCAAGAGAATAGCAAGGTGATCAAAGAAGAAGGTGGCCAGAAAAAGGAGTAGAAAACGTATATATATTTTTAAAAGAGTAAAAGGTTATTGTATATAATGTAATTCATTTTGGAACTGCAGAACATTGGGACTTATTGGCAAATCCGTTTTTCTAAATAGAGGAAGATCTTAATGGTATAGGAAGTAAGCTGATGAGTTCATGCCCCACAGACAGTGCTGCGTGTGGAAGTCCATCCAGGACTAGGTCTTTTCTGATTCGCCAGGTAATTGCCTCTCTCCAAGTTGGCTCCTCGGTCATGGCCTTGGCTGTCCATCTGCTGACTGTATTTTTAGGTTGCTAAACTTTTTCTCCCTGCTGCATCTGAGTGTAAGGCCCTGACTCCTGAAAGTTGTTTGTGAGGGCAGGAATTAGATCCAGTGATTGAAAGCCCCCTTTCAAAATCTCTCCTAAAGCAGATTTCTAGAGCCTGCCTTCTGCCCACCCTTATCTTTTGCAATAGCACCACTCTGTGGTTGAAACACTGAACAGAAACAAAATGGTAATGTTGGAATGAATTATGCCTTTACCTTGTGAAAAACACTATTGATCTACTGGATGTTTCAGTTAAATGGACTGTCTGTTGCTGCGGGGAGGGGGGTCTTGTGCAGTAGGCTGCATGTGGTTAATTCATTATGACATGGTGACCCAGGAAATGAGAGAGTTGGGCCTAATGGCCTCCAAGGACCCTTTCTTCCGTGACCACACGTGGCAAAGACAAGCTCGGTTCTTTTCCCCAGCACCACAGAGCTAGCCTTGAATGTTTGTCCTCTACCACTGGGGTTTGTTTTTTTTTTTTTTCCTGCCTTAGATTGCTAAACTATATTCCACACCTTAGCTGATCCTAAAGTGTTTGCAAGTTGCCCCTTCGGCTGCTGGAGGGCACTGTGGAGAGGTTTGCAGAAAGCTTACACCTACTTCCTTTTGCTCTACTCCATCCACCCGCACCCCCACTCACTTAGACAGCTGCTTGAGCTCCTGGAGCCCGAAAGTCTATGTTTCTGAAACAAAGTGCCTGCAAAAGGTGTTTGCATAGGGACTGGGAATTTAAGGGCCCAGGAAGACTGTGTGTTACCTTGGCTCCTGGCACTCAAAAGATTCCTGGCTGCCCACCCATTACTACACACACTGTAACTACAGCATTATTAACCAATAGCCACATGAGCTATCCTGCCAATTAGCCACTCCACCCAAATGCCCTGAAGAGACATGGGAGCCATTCTTCTTCTTTTTTTTTCAAAGTGGGTACAGATGTCTGCAGAAACTGAGTGACTTTTTGTTTATTCAGTGAGCCCAGGTCTTCCCTAAAATGTTCATCATCTTGAGAAAGCCCAGCTTTGCTGCTATCAACATTGATCTCTAAACAGAGCAACGAGATGGATCAAATTCTATCAGCTTCCGTGTCCCTGCCCCACATTTAGTAGTTAAGAAAACCGAGGCTCTGGCTTTTCCATGAATTTCCCCAGGGAAACAACAACAACAACAACAACAACAAAAAACCATAGTAACAGATCAGGAAGTAGAACTCATTGAAGGAGTGGATCTTGGAATTGTACAAACCTGGGTTCCATGCTCCCTCCTTCATTGGTCGCTGTGTGTTTTTGACAGGTTCCTGAACTTCTCAGAAGCTGTCTGTAATTGGCAGAAACAATGCCAACCTCATAGGAGTATTATGGAGACCACATGAACTAATTGATTTAAAACACCCAGCACAGTGCCAGGCACAATGGAAGCACCAACTCCCAGTCTGATAGTCCTTCTATCAAAACACGGCCAACCACGCTGGTAGGGGATCTCAGCTTCACTCTGGAATGTCCTCTTTGTTACTTGAAAGCCATCTTGAAATATTTCTTCAATGTAGCTTCAGGGTTATATATTTTTCCCTTGGACAAAGGAAGAAATTAGCAGACTGAAGTGGTGGACATATTTAGAATTTATATAGTTTCAGAACTCGGCCCTCAGAGAGCATGAAAGGCATAGTTGAAAGATTTCAGAATCTCATCTTAGTCATTCTTTGTCTCTAAGGCAGAACCACCTCATCGTGTAAGAGGAAATTCCACCATGTCCTTCAATTTGTAATAGATTGCCTGGTATATTATTGGTTTGTTGTTATTGCTAATTATGTTCTAGGGCTTACATTGAACAATATGATGAATTACATTGAATAACAATGGATCAACTCATTTTGTGAAATAGCATACATATTCATAATTATGTTTCAAGAAATTACCCATAATGATAGAGGTAAGGTATGTATTCCTACCACACAGGTGGATATAGAAATCATAATAAAGTCTCCTATTTCACCAGTCATGACATGAATTCCTCACCACCCTATAAATTAACTTTATGCTGTACCTAACTCCACTCATTAAAAAAAAAATGACATTAAGGTTTCCTAGGTAACTAATGCACTTCCAAAGGGAATAGGCCACAGGAGACAAAGAGGGCAGGGAAAGGATGAGGGTGGGGAAGTGAAGAAAAGGCAAAAACAAAAAACAAACAAACAAAAAACATTAGCTTAGACGCATGTGGCGTAAACAAAATATTTCATGGGGAAGAACTCATAAAGTTTTATTGCCTGGGTTGGACACAGATATGGGCACTTCCATTAATTCCATCCTCGGACAGTAAAATACTCAATAGGCTAACCCTCTCATTAGGGATGCCAGTATCTCCTATTTGAGGTTCAGATTAACAAATGGTGGGAGTAATCAGTCCCTTACAGTCATCTGCTAAGCTGTGTCCACTCACCAGCCCGCTGTTTCTCGAGCCCTCCATGGTTGTATTTAGACATAACCAAATGTTGAGATGAACGTGAAAAACAGGATTGATCTGGATGTTTCAAAATATGCAGATACTTTTGATCTTATAGACTCTGAAAACCTTGGAGCAAGTCTGTTAGCCTCAGGAGAAGGCTGGCACCCCAGGGTTGAACTGACAGGTTCCAGGTCCTGTTTCCAACCACCCTACTCCCGCCTGTGGTCTTGTCACCGAGGCTTCCTTCTTCTGGGGAAGGGTCTGGATGCTAAAGAACCCTTGAATGCTTAGGAGGAAATGGAAGATTATAGGTGGAGCATAGGCTTTAATTTATGCTGTAAGAATTTTGAGCAATTCTGAACGACCATGCAATTCAGAGAAGATCTATGAGCTGGAGACTGGAAGAATGAGAATGTGAGCTAGCTTTGGCACTGCTCTGTGAGCTAGGGGAAATCACTGAACTTTTCAGTGTCTCGGTTTTACCATGTGGAAAAGGGACTTGACCTCATTTTCTTGTATAACTAGGAATACAAATAAGAAGACAAAGAGACACACTAATTTGAATACAGTTGGGAGTTTTGTATTATCTGTTTTCTACCTACAGTAACCCCAGAGTGATGTCTGTGGGTGGAAACTCTATCTGGTTACAAACCACAGCCAGGTGATTTCTCTGTGCCAGGTATGGTGAGTTTCCCTGGTGATTCCCATAGCGGAAGTGTTCCTGTCCATTACTCCCGGGACAGTCAGTGTTGAGTGCAGCCTGTCTTTTGCATGTTCCATGTCCTGCTGGAGAAAGGACACAAGATGCAGGTTCATGGCTGGAAAGTTGATGGGAAAACCAGCACTGTTTGCATCACACAATGACTTCCATTGGGGATTGAAGTCATTTTTGGGATTTACTCCGGTTGGGCACTTGGGGTGGGATTGAAGATTAGAAAAATCTCTGGCCACACCCTCCATTTACTACCTTTAGTGGGTACTAAGGGGTGGGGAAAGTCTGGGGAGCAAACATCTAGCAATCCAAAGGTGCAACTTTCCCAAGGACTAAAAGCTAAATAGGATGGGGACCTAGGACTCCTTACCCCTGTCCAGTCTAGCCATGTGTATGACAACATATAATAACGTGTCCTGTGAATACTCTTTTCCTATACATCTCTCCCCAGAATTCAAGGCTGGGGGTAGCTGGCAAAGTCACTTCACCCATCCTCCTGACCCCAAGACCAGTCCTCACTTACCACTGACAAGATAGGTACAATTTGTATGGGGTAGGGGGGCAAGGAAGTTTCAGTCTATTATTCATGTATCCTCGAAAACATTCTCTCCACTCCAGTTGGTCTAGGAAAACTTAGGAAGGAGAATTAATCACAGTCTTTTACTTTAAAGATCTTACGCCCAGAGTTCCCACGAAACACCAAAAAGAGGTGTTAACAGTTCTTGGGGGCCAAAGAAAGCTGAGTTCAAGGTAAAATAAGCTTACACACCCCTACTTTCCCCAACACACACACATAGACAGACTGATATACCCATGTAGCCAATCCATCTGATGGTTTTCTATATTTACCAGTCAGTTCACTGACAGTTCTGCTTCTGTTCTCACCCTTGGAGCAGGCTGTCCTCAGGCCTCTGTTCAGAATGCAAATGATGCTCAAGCGGCAAAGAGCACCCAAGCTGGGGTCTTGTAGAAACATAAATGCCCAGCGCAGGAAGGAATGTTAACAGGTGGGAACTTCTTTCCAGATCACCATCATCATCATGATCACAACAGGGAGCATTTATCGAGTGTTTACTGAATGCTAGGTACTGTTGTTAATATTAGCATAATATGGCAGGCACTGTTTCAGGTGCTGTATATATGAATACACGTGTGTGCATGTGTGTGTGTGTGCGTGTGCACGTGCGTGTGTATATGGGTCTTAGTACTGCACTAGAGACAGTGTTCATGGCTGAGCTCCTGTGTGATCTTAGGCAAGCTATCTGTCCCCTTCTAGATCTCATTTTTTTAAATCTGTAAGGTAGAGATAATAATAGTGCCTACTTTGTAGGGTTTTTCTAAGGATTAAATGGTATATAAGTAGGTACTATTTTTTTTTAAGATTTTATTTATTTGAGAAAGAGAGAGAAAGTGTGCGCGTGAGCGGGGGGGCAAGGTGGGGAGCAGAGGGAGAGGAGAGAGAGAGAATCCCAAGCGGACTGCCCGCTGAGTGGGGAGCCCATCACAGGGCTCCATCTCATGATCCTGCGATCATGAACTGAGCTGAAATCAAGAGTTGGACGCTTAACTGACTGAACCATCCAGACACCCTGGTAGGTACTATTATTATCTTCACTTTATAGATTTAAAAAGTTGAGCCGTAAAGAGTTTATATAACTTGCCCAAGTATACATAAGTAGTAAATGAGGGTCCAAACAGAGGTTTGAACTGCAACTGCTTATTACCTCTACACCATCCGACCTTGAGAGGGTGGTGTTTTAACAGATGAGGAAACTGAGGTGTAGGAGGGACGAGCAACTTGCCTAAGCATACTCGGAGGAGCTCCCATGCAATCCGCTCTCCTGTCTGTAGTCCACGGCCGAGACCGGCAGCAGCAGCAGGGCTGCGGTATGCATAGAGGCAATTCCTCTGGGCTCAAGGTTGTCCCCGGGTGGGGAGGGAAGCAAGGAAATGGACGATGAATTCGAGTAGGATCAGGTTCATCTGTGGGCCCTTTGTGTGCCTTTCTAGGTGACAGTAACTCACACTGGAACAGTGACTTGGTACATGGAAAAAGGAGGACTGGTTTCAGCACTTACTCATCTCTTCAGAAGGTTCCTTTGTCAGGAAACACCTGTATAATCACACGACAGCCTTGGGTCAGAGAGCTTCCACAAGTGGCAGGACAAAGCCACACGGTGCCAGGTTACTAAGAAATTCTTCAAAGTGGGCAGGCCATTGCCTTGGCTCCAATGATTAAAAAGCTAATCAAAACTGTTAATGTTGGGGCGCCTGGGTGGCTCAGTCATTAAGCATCTGCCTTTAACTCGGGTTGTGGTCCCAGGGTCCTGGGATCGAGCCCTGCATCGGGCTCCCTGCTCAGTGGGGAAGCCTGCTTCTCCCTCTCCCACTCCCCCCTGCTCGTGTTCCCTCTCTCGCTGTGTCTCTCTCTGTCAAATACATAAATAAAATCTTAAAAAAAACACAAGCAAAAAACAGCTAGTGTTTGCAACATCGAGCTACACAAGAAAGAAGTTGAGTCTTAAGTCCCTCACAACTAATAAGTCTGTAAATGCACACTCAGAAACTATAGAGCCCTGGAGTAGAACATTATGGCTCTTGATGTTTTGCTACAAATGTTTCATTTGATTCCTGTACAGTCACAAATGTATAGTCATGCAAATGTCTCTCCCTCTAGCATAGATGTAGACTTAAATGCCACCTGGAGCTCAGTCTGAGCAGGGAAACCAGTGTTCAGAACCTGCCTATGAATGAAATTCAAATCTGGAGCGGCTGCCAAGATAGTAAGCATGAGGCATCAGATTTGTATTTCACCACTTCACCATGTCCACATGAGGATAAGAGAGTTCCACTGGTTCTTCTCCCATGGCTTAAAAGAATGCCAAAGGTTTTCAACAATGAGCCCAGAAGTTAGAAATCAGCTCCTCTGGCATGGATAGAAAGAATAACATTGCAAATGATGATAGTGATTATCTTTCTACTTGTATTGATCTCCTCCAACTGACTCTATGGACATCTTAAAAATGAAGTGAATGAAAGGTACACAGCATAGTTGGAAATAGCCTTCTGTAGATAGAAATTAATAAAAACCAAAAACTATGTCTTTTTCCCCCCCAGGGTTAACAGGGAATCCATGGTTAAGATAAGGACAGACTCATAATTGGCAGGAGATTCAAAGTATGAATCACTGGTCCACACTCCATATCTCAAATTGGAAAACAGAGACTGGCTGCAATATGGAATCAATGAATGAATGACTTACGTTCTTTCAGATGGGAAGGCGCCTGAGATTCCCCTAGTCAAATTCCTCATTTTACAGAGGAAGTTATTAAGAGGCTCTTCAGTGAAAGCATGTAACTCAAACTCCTGATTTCCTGAGTACTGCTTCCTCTCCTCCTTTCATGTAACCCCCAGGAAATAGACATATCTCATGCTTACTTTGTGGAAATGTTTTCTAGTTTCCTCTGATTCTTTCCCTACCTTTTCTTCCCTTTATTTCATTACTTGTTTCAACTTAGTTTATTTCATTTCCTTTATTTTGTTCCACTGTACACCACTGGCAAAACAAGAGAAAATTAACTTCACGTGCAGAAGGCAAGGTTTCAGTAGGAACTGGAAAAGAGTTTTAATCACAGGAGAGGTCAAAGGACAACCTTAAAAGTGAAGTGGGTACTTTCCTATAGGTTGGTCCTTTCTGAAGAGAGAGGATTAATTAGATGAACTGTATTTTTCCAATAATGTTATAGATAACCTTTCAAGACATGCACTGACGTGAATCTTTTTTCCCAGATTGTTCTTGCTTTTTTTAATCTTCTTTCCTTTGTGTTAAAGATGGCAAAGGATCAGTTTTGCTAGGGAAATGTTTCTTTGGTAGATTAATTTTTTTTCTTGCAATAAAGCAATCAATAAAACCTAGAGTCAAATTATTTACTCTCCTATTTGCCTCCTCATTCCTTCCTTGTAAAGGAACTGACACTAATCTCTGTCCTTGGCATTATGGATGTCAGGAGCCTAGGAGCATCCAAATAAATAGGACTTGAAAAGAGTCAGATATCTACAGGGTTATTATGTAAATGAAAATGTGACTGTTCTGCAAGAGGTCAAGGGGTAGAACTAGGATTGATGAGTGGAATTTACAGGGGTGCAAATTTCAAGTCAAGACAGGGTGATGGTTCTGACATAGAGAATTTCCAAAAATAGAAGCAATTGCTTCATAGCTAATGAGTTGTTTTCCTGTCACTGGACAAGCTCAGGCATAGGACCACCTTCAAACAATGTTGTGGAGGGGTTTCAGATTTGGATGGGTGATTGAACTATCACATCTCAGTGATCTGGTCATTTTAGCAAGTATGTAGTTTCCCAAAACATGCTGTATATATTAAGATTATATTTGATATATTAACAGGTTTTTTTGATGGTACATGATAAATATTTTAAATTATAATAGTTATATTTACTTTGTTTTAATGTATCAATTCAAACATTCCTTTAAAAATACATTTATTTGGGACTTTCACTTCTGATTATAGCAGACTAAATTGTAATATAGCAATCTTTCCACCAAAAAAAGCTAAAAAAGCTGGAGAAAATATATTTAAAAGCCATCTGAAGATTCTACTTATGATATGGTTGTGTAAATCCTTCTACAGATAATAGATATATATGCTCTGGGGACAAGAGAATGGAAAAGTAGGCAGATTTTCAAGGGGAGTTGACATTTCAAGAAGAGAACAAGATAGGGTGAGTTTTCTGTCTTTTATAATTTTTAGCTTGAGGGCAGTCCTCAGTTGGTATCACATGAAGCAGCAAAAGCTTACAGGGAGAAACAGACAATTCCCAGTGATAGCTTGAGATTTTAATACCCCTGTCTATGCAATTAGTAGAACTTATAATAATCTAAATACCAGTAAAGGCAAAGATGATACAATCAATCACCTTTACTTAATTACTATTTACAGAACACTACACCCAATAAATGCAGAATACACATTCTTATCAAGTACACATGGTATGTTTACAAAGATAGTCTGTATGCTGGGTAATAAAACAAGCCTCATTAGATTTAAAGAATAAAAATCATGTAGAGCATATTCTCTAACTACAATGGAGTAAAACTAAAAATCAATAAAAATAAAATGTGTAGAAACCTCTAAATAATTAGAAATTTTTTAGCTCTTCTATAGGTTAAAGAGGAAATCACATGGGAAATTAGAAGATATTCTGACCTCTACGATAATGAAAATACAACATATCAAAATCTGTGGGATGTGGATAAAACAGTGCTTAGAGGGAAGGTTACAGCTTTAAGGGTTTATAGTAAAAAGAAGAAAGTTCTGAAAATCAATGACCAAGTGTTTCACCTTAGATATCTAGAAAGAGAAGAGCAAAGTAAGCCAAAACAAATAGGAAGAAGGAAATCATAAAGATAAGAAAAAAGCAATGAAATAGAAATTAACAGACCCAAAATTTGAAAAGATCAACAAAATTGGTTACTTCCTAGTTAGATTGGAAATGAAAGAGAAAAAAATTACCAATATTGGGAATGAAGAGGGACTGTCCCTCAGATCTCACCAGTGTTAAAAGGAAAATAGGAGACTATCATGAAAAATTTCATGCAATAAATTTGACAACTTAGATGAAATGGACAAAATATTTGAGCTAACACATGGTCAAATAGGATAGCTGGATAACTTTTTATCTATTAGAATAATTGAATTTGTTATCGTAAATCTTCCCACCAATAAAACAACAGAAAAAGATGGTTTCAGTGATAAATTCTATCAAGATTTAGGGAAGAATAGTATCATACTTAAAATACTTCGTAAGTTGTTATATGTGGCCAGTATCATGCTAATATCAAAGTTTGACAAGGACATTATTAAGAGAGGAAAGAAAGAGAGAAAGGGAGAAGAAAGAAAGAGGAGAAAGAAAGAAAGAGGAGAAAGGAAAAAAGTGAAAGAAATAAAGAAAAAATTATAGACCAATGTGTCTTATGAACATAAATGCAAAAATTCTTAACAAAACACATATATTCCAGCAATATATATTTTCACAAAGTAGGACTTATTCTAGTAATGCAAGGTCAGAAAACCAATCAATATAATTCACTCTATTAATATAATAAAGAAGAAAAATCATTGTGTATTTTCAGTAGATTCAGGAAAAGCATATGACAATATTAAACTCAGTACTTATCTGTGATAAACACACACATGAACACACAGAGCAAACTAACAACAAAAGGGAGCTTAACCTGATAAAAGAAATCTACAAAATACCAAAAACTGACATAATACTTAATGGTGAACTTTTGAACACATTTTCCCTAAGATCAAGAGCAAGGCAAAGGATACAAATATCTTAGGTATCTTTCAATAGGAGAATGGATAAGCAAATTGTTGTATATTCATATAATGGAATACTCTTCAGCAATAAAATAAGGACAAATTATGAATACATGCAACAATATGGATGAATTACAAAAATATTATATTGAATTAAGCCTTACACAAAATCATATATTGTATGTGATTCCATATTTATGAAGTTTTACAGCAGGCCAAAATAATCTGTTGTGCAAAAAAATTATAGTAACTGTTGCCTATGGGGTGGTGGGAGTGGGAAATAACTAGAAAGAGGCATGAGTGATAGAGGTTTGGGTTATACAGTACATACATTTCTCAAAACCCAGTCTGTGTTTACTTAAAATTTACAAAATTCACTTAATGTAAATTTCGTGTCTAAAGAAAATTGCCTGTAAAACAATATTGAACTCTAGTTAATGAAACGTGTCCTGACATATTTCAAGGGAAGTGTCCTGATGGTTTTAATATATTTTAAAATGCTTTTAAGAAAAGATGAATTGATGGATGGACAGAAGGAAAGATAGATGGAGAGATATAAAATAAGCCAATCGTGAAAAATGTAAATTATAGACTCTGGTCTATGGGTACATGGCTGTTCACTGTAAAATACTTTAATGTTTTCTTTATGTCTGAAAATTCCCAAACTAAAATATTGGAGAAAAAATAGGAAAAAAATATGTTTGAAGTAATTGGAAAGGTACCACAGCAGCATGAACACGAGGGGACAAGATCTCAGAGAAAAGGGAAGCATAGAGAAGTGACACTGATCTTTAGCTGCATTTTTCTCTTGAAGCAGTTGCTGATTTGTAAGTGGCAGCTGAGAGAATGAAAAACTGAGGTGAACTTTCAGTAATCTCTCCAGACTTCAGAGATAACAATTGGAATTCAAGAATCACTGAGAATTGCTTTCAATTTTGATTGTTGAAAGGCTACTTCTTAGGATAAGGAGGAACCAAAAATAGAACCACTTTTGCAATGACAGAAACCCAAGTTTCAGTCAGCTCAAAATAGGATTAAGATAATCTTTCCTTAGCCTAAGTGCCTAACAGAAACAAAAGAAAATCCTTACTGGAGTACACCATGCTTCAGTTATTTGCATAACTGTCCTTACGCAGACCAGGTAAGCTGTCCAAATTATTAAGAAACAAGAGATAAAAATCAGACAATAGGAAGAAAACCCAAGGATATCAATATATTGAAGTTAATAGACATAAACTTTAAAACAGTTGTGATTATTATGTTAAAAAATTAATAGCAAGATGGGAAATATCATGAATCTATATAAAAAATCAAATGTAAACTCTAGAACTGAAAGACTACAATAGAAAATTAAGAATGCAGGTTAAATACAACTGAAGAGGAGATTAGTGTACCAAAAAAGAGATGAGTAGAAAATATCCAGTTAGAAGAGTGGAGAGACAAAAATATTAAGAAATACATAAAAGAATGTAAGAACATATGATACACAGAGGAGAGATAAAATATACATGTAATTGGTGCCTGAGTAAGGAGTGGAAAAGAGAATGGCATAGGAGTGATATCAGAAAACATAATGGTCAAGACTTTTCAAAAGTTGATTAAAGACACCAAGCCACATATTCAAGAAGTTTGGCATACCTGAAACAAGATAGAAAACTTCACTGCACATCACAATAAATCTGCTGAAAACAAAGACAAAAATAAAAACGTGAAAGTGTGTACCAGAGAAAAAAAGATACATTACCTTCAACTGCAGTAAGACTTACCAAGGACTATTCAACAGAAACCATGGGAGTAAGAAGACAAGAAAATATCAAAGTATAGAAGAAAATAACTGTTAATCTTGAATTCTTCATCCAATAAAATATCCTTTAAGATATATGAAGTAAAGTTATTTTCAGATAATTAAACTGAGATAATTTGTTACTGAAAGATCTGTATGGAAGGGAAATTTTAAAGGGAGTTATTCCTACATAAGGAAAATGATTTCATATAAAAGTAAGGAAATATAGGAAAGAAAATAACAGAAAACAATGAAATGGTTAAATATATGGCAAGTGTGAATGGATACTAACTGTTTGAAACCATAAAATATCTTACAGAATTAAATTCATGACAACCAAAGCATAAAGAGCAGTAAGTTGTAAATGAGAAAAATATTCCAAGATCCTTGCATTCTTTGGGAAGTGATAGTACTAATGTATATTAAACTTTAATAATTCAAGGTTACATATTGTAGTCTCTATGATAGTCACAAAATGAGTAATAAAGGAAGGTTTATTTAAGATGTTAATGTGGGGGTGGGGGAAAATACAAGTTCCAAAGAAGGCCAGAAAACAGAGAAAGAACATGCTACAGGTGAGACAGAACTAATAGTAAAGTAGTAGAGAATTGAACCTAAATACATGTTATTTGCAAAAAAATCTTTTAATTTATTAGCAACAAATGATTATAAGATGAAATCTAAAAAAATACGATTTCAATAGAATAAAAACATATGTACTGAGAGTAAGTCTAGAAAAAGATGTATAACATCTTTACATACAAAAGTATAAATACTATTGAGAGAAATTAAAGAAGGTTTACATGAAATGATATACCATGTTCATAGATTGGAAGACTCAATATTATAAAGATGTCAGTTCTTCTCAAACTGGTTTATTCATTTGATATAATCCCAAATAAAGTAACAGAAAAGTGTGTGTGTGTGTATGTGTGTAAATTGATGAGCTGATTCTCAAATTTATATTTTGTTTTTCTGAAAACCACCAAGTTGAGTCAAGTCAGTCTTGAAGCCAAGTTAGTGATTTATACTACCTAATAACCTGAGTCATTACGAAGCTACATCAATCAAAACTATGTGGCATTTGCATAAGGATATACTAATATGTTAATGGATCAGTATAAGGAATGCAGAAGCAGACCCAAAGTAAATGGGCACTTATGGCACTGAAAGACATAATTAAAAAACAAATAAATTGTGTTAGATCAATGAGATATTCACATGGAAAAATAAGAATCTTGCCTCTATTTCATACTAGATACAAAAATCAACTACAGTTAGATTATAAACCTAAATGTGGAAGGTAAAATAATAAAGTATATAGGATATACCATGAAAAATTTTTCATAGCCCTACGATAGGAAAATATTTCTTAAGACATAAAGAAAGCACTAATCATAAAGGAAGAGATGGAAAAATTGGACTATATTAAACTTAAGAATGTTTCTCTAAAGATACCATTAAAAGTAAAAGGGCAAGTCAGAGTTAGAGAAGAAATTTACAATATATATTAGGAACAAAGGACTTGTGTGCAGAGCATATAAATAACTACTACAAATAAATTAGAAAAAGTAAGACAATATGATAGAAAAATGGGTGAAAGCTTGAACTTGAAAATGCTTCATTAAATAGAATATCTAAATGCAAAGGTGTACAACCTCATTAGTCAAAATGGGAACACAAATTAAAACCACAATGCAATACCACTGCATCCACACCAGAATGGCTAAAAATAATTTAAAAAAACCTCTGACAATAGCAAATGTTGGTAAAGATGTAGAGCAACCAGAACTGTCATATACTGCTGGTGTGAATATAAATTGGTACAATTATTTTAGAAAACTGTTTTATCACTATTTACATACACTTATTTTTGGCCCAGGAATTCCACTACAAAATATATACTCAATAGAAATATGTCATGCTTCTGCACCAAAAAACATGTGCAAAATGTTTGTAGTTGCAATATTTTAGAGACAATAGAAATGCCCCTCACCTGTGGAATGAATAAATAAATTGCAGTGTATTCATACAATGGAATACTCTACAGGAAATGAAAATTATGAATTATTCCTGCATGCAACAAATATAGAGAAATCTGACTTCCAATATATTGAAGAAAAAAGACAGACAAAAAAGCCTTACATAATATCCTAATTTCATTTTTAATAAGTTACTAAAAGAAGCAAAACTAAGTTGTGGTTTTTGAAGTTAGGATAGTGATTACCTTTGAGGATAAAAGTGTAGTGCTTAAGAAAGAGGCAGTACGAGGGCTTCCAGAGTACCGGTGATCATTTCTTGATTTGGATGATGGTTATACAGAGTATTTACTTTTCAAAAATTTATCAAGTATTGTATTATGATTGGGGAACTTCTCTACATGAATTTATACTTCAATATTTTTTGTAAAAAAAATCCCTCTAAGTAAAACAAATTAAACAATTTAAAGAAAAATATTAAGTTTATAACTGTTTTATTGATATGCCTATATGGGAAAAACATTATGTGTTTAGCAAAAGATAGAAGTTTGGGAAATATCGAACTTGCAGCAACTTATGCTCTCCATTTCTCATTCTTGGAGTATCTTTTTGTTTCTACTTAGGCTGGGGACAAAGAGGCAGTCTGTCTTGACTCTAGGTATTTCCTATCCTTCACCCTTCTGCTGTCTGTAGGGCAGTATCACACTTTAGAGAGCATCTTGTTTGATCTCTTGAACTTTACAAAGATACCAAGCAACAGGGGAAGTTTCAAATGATGTAGCATGTCTCAGTCTCCACGTGTAGCCTTCATTCCACTTAAATTCCAATAAAGCTTGGTGAATTTAGCGTATACCTCCATCCTACTTCTGTGAAATCCCTTCACCAGTCCCCCTTGGATGACCTTCATCTTAAAAATGGGCTAATATATGTGAGAGAGCATAGGATGATTAAAAAGGGAAAAGAAAAGAAAAAAAGAAAGGAAGAAAAAGAAGATGAACAGGAAATCAAGGGCTGTAGAACCAAACTTGTTTTGAGTCCCAACATTTTAGTCACTTTCTGGCTGGAGAACTTGAGCAAGATCATTAACATGAGGTTGCTTCTCTGAGCCAATGTTTCCTCATCTGTAAAATGAATTGTTGTGACAATTAAATAGGATAACATATGGGAGGCCCTTGGTACTACACCTAAAATAGAGACCCCACAAAGTTATGGGGTCTGCATTGCCTCAGCATTCAACTGCTTTGGGAGAGAGATCAAAAGGGAGGAAGTGATTTCAAGGTATTGTGCATGTCAGACACAGGGTGTTATTTATCACACATCAGGCAGACTACTTTAACATGTGAGAGGAAGGGCAAGGTTAACTCTCCTGAGAATATCTGTAATAGATCCCTCATGGGGCTTGTACTTGAAGAATTTGGTTGATCTAAACTCATGCAAACTCATGGTCTCCAGAAGGCCTCTGTCAAAAAGGGTAAATTGAGAAGCACAGCTCATTTGTGCTCGTTAGCACATATCAGTTTATCAGATCAGCTTGATCAGGTAAAGAAGGTACATTCTGTTGGAAAGAAGCAATTAGCCCTATTAGTGGGGGCAGCCTGGTTGATGTACCCCTAGAAGCCATAAGTGAGTGGGAGAGAGAGTTTTGTTTATGGCCAAAAACACAAATTCTGGAGCCACTCTGTTTAGATTCAAATCCCTTAGTACCTCTAAATTTAGAAAAATTACCAAATTTTTCTGTGCCTCAGTTTTCACAACTCTAAAATGGAGATGATGGCTGAGTGGAAGGAATGACGGGGAGCAGAGTATGAGGACCATTCAAAGGAATGTCTATGAGTCATTAGCTTCTCATTTTCTTTTTTTTTATTCTTATGTTAATCCCCATACATTACATCATTAGTTTTAGATGTAGTGTTCCATGATTCATTGCTTGTGCATAACACCCAGTGCTCCATGCAGAACGTGCTCTCCTCAATACCCACCACCAGGCTAACCCATCCTCCCACCCCCCTCCCCTCTAAACCCTCAGTTTGTTTTTCAGAGTCCATCGTCTCTCGTGGTTCGTCTACCCCTCCGATTTCCCCCGCTTCATTCTTCCCCTCCTGCTACCTTCTTCTTCTTCTTTTTATGAGTCATTTGCTTCTATTTCAGGCTCCTTACTTACAGTGGCTCTTCATAAAATTACGTAAAGTCTTGTTACTGTTTTGCCAAAATGAGTTGCACCATTAATAACTGTTTCCTCATTCTGATATGCCAGTTAGGTTTTAGAAAATGATCCAGCATAATAGAAAGCAAACTGGATTAGGAATGTTTTAAACATGCCTACATCATGGATATACCACATAATACTACTTAAGCCACTTTCCCCCTGAGAGATTCACTTTTATCTGCAAGATGAGGGGCTGCACTAGACAATTTCTAAGTTTGCTCCCAGATATAACATTTTATAGTCCTTTTCAATCTGTTGCAGGCTCTGAGCTGATGGAAGTGTTTGGGACATGCTGTGACCAGGTGATATTGCCAGGTGACTTTATGAGATGTCTTTCCCATTCCTCATCCTGTGATCTTGGGTGAATAACTAGAGTTTTCTATTCTCCTTCGTAGATAATGGGGAAAGTTTCTGAGTGCCTGGATATGGGGTAATAAACAGATTTCAAATCTATTTGCTGCCTCTATGGGAGAAAAAGGCAAAGAGACAAAAAGTGATTACCCAGTAAATTCTTAAATTCATAGTTCTGGCTTCCCTAAACTACACATTAACATATGAAATGAATTAGCATTTATAATATTTAACAATTGTTTATAATATTTGAGATATCATGAAAATGGATCAGATACTGAAAACAGGCAGATATTATTGTTTTCAAAACAGGAGACAAAGATGACTTCGGGAGACTATAGATTAAAAATTGAACATTCTGAAATGAGTCTTGTGTAGGCAGCATGTAGATGGTTCTTGTTTTTTTATACATTCTGACACCCTATGTCTTTTTTTAAATTTAAATTCAATTAGCCAACATATAGTAGTACATCATTAGTTTCAGATGTAGAGTTCAGTAATTCATCACTTGCATATAACATCCAGTGCTCATTACATCATGTGCCTTCCTTAATGCCCATCACCCAATTACCCCATCCCCCACCCACCTCCCCTCCAGCAACCCTCAGTTTGTTTGCTATAGTTAAGAGTCTCTCATGGTTTTTCTCCCTCTCTGATGACTTCCCATTCAGTTTTCCCTCCCTTCCCCTGTGATCCTTTTGTCTCTTATATTCCGTGTATGAGTGAAATCATAAGATAATTGTCTTTCTGATTGACTTATTTCGCTCAGCGTAATACTCTCCAGTTCCATCCATGTTGATGTTAATGTAAGTATTCATCCTTTCTGATGGCTGAGTAATATTCCATTGTATATATGAACCACATCTTCTTTATCCATTCATCTGTCAATGGACATCTTGGCTCTTTCCACAATTTGGCTATTGTGGACATTGCTGCTATAAACATTGGGGTGCAGGTGCCCCTTTGTATCACTATATTTATATCTTTGGGGTAAATACCTAGTAGTGCAATTGTTGGGTCATAGGGTAGCTCTATTTTCAACTTTTTGAGGAACATCCATACTGTTTTCCAGAGGGCTGTACCAGCTTGCATTCCCACCAACAGTGTAAGAGGGTTCCCCTTTCTCTGCATCCTCACAAACATTTCCTGAATCCTATCTTGTTAATTTTAGCCATTCTGACTGGTGTGAGATGGTGAGGGATGAACAGAGAGCTGTGTCCATGTTCCATACTTTTCATCAATGACTTGGAAGAAGATAAGAGTTCAAACTTTGCATAAAAATAGAACTACTCTATGATCCAGCAATAATACGAGTAGGTATTTACACAAAGGATACAAAAACACAGATTTGAAGGGGTACATGCACCCCAATGTTTATAGCAGTATTATCTATAATAGCCAAACTATGGAAAGAGCCCAATGCCATTGACTGATGAATGAATAAAGAAGATGTTATATATATATATATTGAAATATCACTCAGCCATCAAAAAGAATGAAATCTTGCCATTTGTAAGGCTGTGGATGGAGCTAGAGTGTATTATGCTAAGTGAAATAAGTCAGCCAGAGAAAGACAAATGCCATATGATTTCACTCATATGTGAATTTAGGAAACAAACAGATGAATGTGTGGGAAGGGGAAAAAAAGAGAAGGAGAGAGGGGGAGGCAAACCATCCGAGACTCTTCATCATAGGGAACAAACTGAGGGTTGATGGAGGGAGATGGGTGAGGGATGGGCTAGATGAGTGATGGGTATTAAGGAGGACACTTGTTATGAAGAACAGTGGTGTTATATGTAAGAGATGAATCACTAAATTCTACTCCTGAAACCACACACACACACAAAAAGATTTCCAACTTTCCAAATATATGGGTTACTTCAATCTTGGGAATATTTGTTAGATGAATGGCAGAAATAACATTCAAAAGAATTTTGAAACTTAAAATACTGGGTAAAAACTAGCAATATGAAATTAAAAATGAAAGAAAAGGACAAAAAATTCAAGACCTGCATTTAGATGCAAAGGCAGTTCTGCCAGGTCAGGAGTTGTGTGATCTGGCTTGACACTGAGTAGTTCACGTGGAAGAGAGCAGGAGGTTCAGTCTATTGGAAATAGTAGACTGTGTCCCATAGGACACATAGTAGACTGTGTTCTATATGGACAGAATCAAGATGCACCTAATGACTTTAGATTCCTCAAAGGACCTAATCACAGGGATGCTGGTCAGACATTTGGAGGTGTAGGAAGTTGGACTGTCACAGGCCCTTGGGACCCAAAGTCCCTTATAACCGACTTAGTTGATTGTCCTTCTGAGTCCCAGTGCAGTTTCATCTTGGTGTCTTCTAGCTCTGAGTGCAAGGAATTTCCTTTTCTCTCCACTGGATAGTTTATCTTGTGCATGATTATGTCTAGAGCACCAGCCCATTAGGTTGACAAACTCTACTGAAATCTCCCCAATTTATTGAATAGTTCCTTTTAAAAACATTCTAGCAGCAGCTCAAAAAGAGCTTTTGGAGGCAAGGTGCTTGATCACTCAGAGAGTATGTGCAAGGGTCTTTTTCATGCCCACAAGATGAAGCTGTGTTTCTGCTGGAAGTTTTGGGCTGGAGTCTGATCGCATCAAGAAGGCAGAATCACAGTTTATCAAATAAGTGAGAGAAGCTGATGGTTAGGAGCTGAGCTGTGCAGGTCAAATCCAGGTACAGGGCCAAATACCAGCTCAAGGACTTACCACTGTTGACTTTGGGTAAGTTGCTTAGCTTTTCCATGCTTCTCTTTTCTTGTCTGAAAAATGGGGAGGATGATGATAATAGTACATACTTAATAGGGGTGCAATGAGTATTCAATGAGCTACTATGTTAAAGAGCTTGGAAATGGCTATGTGACCTTGGGCAAGTTGCTTGATGTTTCTCAGCTTTTAAGTGAGGATGATAATATTACCCACTTACCATGACTATTACTCACAGCCATGAAACTCAAGTAAGACTATGTACAATGTTCTTTTCATAGTGTCTGTCCCCTGGTGGGGGTGATAACCTTAACAGATATTAACCAGAGGGAGTACAATTTCTCTAGTCCTTTGACACATAACCTATTCCAAAATGAGGACCCTGGTCTGTTGTCAAGGAACAAAAATGTCATCATGCCCTATACAGAATAGTGAGTGCCCTTCTGGTATCCACTAACTGAGAATATTCACAATGACAGAGGGATACAAATTCAACAGTTCTTTTAAATTGATGTTTATTTTGGTAATCATAGCATGTACATCCACCTGAAAACTGGTAGCACATGTATGTACAAAATACATGTGTCTTACAGCAGCACATACTACTGACCCGGGAAGACTGCAAATGCAGCAATGTGTGGACATACTTCCATGTGTGCTTAGATGCAGCTGGGGGTGTATCTACTGCTGCAGCTCTGGAAAATTCAGGCCACGGTGGGCTCTGCCCTGGGTGACCCCTCCCCCTTGGATACTCATGCCACTGCTTCATTTCGCATCAGGGATTTTCCCTCTCCTCTCCCTTTCCTTACAAAATGTCCCCCCAGCACTCTTGCCAGACTACCAGGGAGTGATTAATTGGTCATGGATTTTGGCATGGCAGTGACCTGCCCCTTGCTGTCTGCAATTCATATCACCTGCTTCTTGACCTATACAATTGAGATTTTACTATTGCCTTCCTTTCAAAAATAAGTAATATAATATATGTCACATTCCCAACATCATGGCTGACACTAAGCAGTTGCTAACTGCCTTCCTTATTTCCCTTTCTCCTCCTTATGTGACATTTTGCCTCCCCATAGTGTCCAAGTCCAGTATACTGTAGATAAGAGATAATTAATAAATGTTTGGGTGATTAATGGATCACCTGCCAGTTCTATGTCTTTTCATATTGTTTGGGTGAATGGTTATTTTAAGTGATTGAGCTGAGATATTAGGATATGATTAGAATAAAACATTCTCATATTTAAATAGGCCTTAACCCAAGGAATAATTAGTGCAGGAATTCCAGGTGCCCATATACGCCAGTGAACTACATATTTGGACCCAGCATCTTGGTGAATCATCACACCATGTACGTCATGGCGTGCTTTATCTGAGGACATGCTTTACCTGAGGACAGCTCTTCCTCTGTGGTCCCCTTAGTCCATAGTTTCAATAAAGTGTATGTTATATGGCTTTTTAATTCATCTACTTGTATCTGCCTGGTCCCTATCAGACAGCAAGAAACTTCTCTGGAGTGGGTCATAGTCACCTTTGTACCACCAGTGTCTATCATTAGTTTGACATATAGAAGGTGCTTGACAAATGTTGAGTGCAGGAACAAAAAGCTAAAAGAAAAAAGCCAAATCATATGGCCCTCTTGAAACAGGAAATTGTGCTACTCTCGTACCTGCAGAAGGCAGGTTTTCATTCCCCGTGGTGGTAAATCCTCATCTGATCCAGGGGGAGAGACCCACCTTGACTCACCTCTCAGACAAAATGTCTCCAGCACTATTTTCAGGACTTGGCCTTGACATTTAGAATTGGACACACCAGGCAGCCAGCAGAAGGCACACATTTCTCTTCCAAAAATACTATACTGGGAAAGAGGAAATATATCTTACTTTTCTAAGAAGTAATTTAATTATCCAACAGTTAACATGACCATGGAGACTCCCCACATAGCTTTTGGGAGACTCTGATCTAATTCCTTTCTTCCTTCAGCATGGCTTTGGTTCAAGTACAACGTAAACCAATGGCGCTGTGCCTGGAGTCTTTACAAAGAATGTTCTTACCTTCTCTGGCCAGTGACCTTCCCCCAAATCTGACCTCACTGGCATTTGCCTCTTCTGAGAGATTAAAGGAACATTTTCCAGAATCTTTTGGGGAGACATTACATTCCTTTGCAACCCCCACTTCTGTGACTTCCTCACAGAAGAAACAATGGAAAATGACCCAAAGCATTGTAGTCTCTTCCTAAATGGGCTCCGTATCTGCATTTCTCCCCACTCTGGTCATTCTCCCTCCTGCCACATCAGTAATATCTCCAAAAAAGCAGAGATTCATGTCAAAATATTCTGCCTTGTCCAAGTTACAACCCTATTGTTGAGCCTATAGGATAAAATCGGGATCCATACATACATGTCTGAACCTTTACCTTCTGGGCCTTTTCTGTCTTACATCTTTTCTGTCTTATTGCCTAACCTCTCCCCATGAGACACCATCTGATACATTCAACTCTTTCAATAGGAACTTGCAGTGATTGGGCTTTTTATCATCTGCTCCCTTTGCCTGGAATTACCTTTGCATATTCAATCTCTACTGGAGTAAGAAAGAGAGTCTGGAGTTGTGGGGAGTTCCCCACACCTTAGGGGAACTCAATCCAGCAAACTAATATGAAGGACCTACTCTGGCCAGAAGACCCATTCAATCTGTTGGTCCTTTACAAAAATGGAAGCTTTTTTTTTTCTTTTAAGTAGCCTTAAGATAGCTGATTTATTATGAGTATAGGGAGTTGTCTTGCTATTAGTGGGCTGAATTGCATGTCCCTTAATTTCATAATTTGAAGCCCCAACTCCTGGTACCTCAGAATGTGACTGTCCTTGGAGATACGGCCCTTAAGAGGTGATTAAGTTACAATGAGGCTCTTAGGGTGGGCTCTAGTCCAGTCTGACTGGTGTCCCTCTAAGAAGAGGAAATTTGGATGTACACAGAGACACCAGGGGTGCATGCAGATAGGAGAAAGGTCATGTGAGGACACAGTGAGAAGGTAGCCATCTGCAAGCCAAGAAGTGAGGCCTCAGGAAAAATCAAACCTGCCGACACCTGCAGCTTAGACATGTAGCTTCCAGAACTATGAGAAAATACATTTTTGTTGTTTAAGCCATCGACTCTGTGATATTTTCTTATGGCAGCCCTAGCAGACTCATGCTTGTAACAAGACAAATTTTCTTATTCATCTTTGAATTTTTTAAATTCTTAATACTTAGAGCTTCTTGGAAAATAGAAGATAATAAATGTATATCAAATGACAGGAAAAATCTAGGATTGGCATCATCCAAGAGGAACTGGATATAGGCACCACGTTCTGAGGGAAAGGATGCACCCTGTCCCAGAGCGATCTGGGGAATTTGCAGGAGTTTAGGGCATTAATAAAAATGTTAGGAGATTTAGGCACTAACGTTCATTCCCACATCACCAGTCAGGCACGTGCTCAGCCACACTCTGAAGATATCTCTTCCCTCCTAAAGGCCTTCACATCACTTTGGGATGACAGTGAATTTCAAGATTCTTGACTTAGTTTTCATTTATTATAAGGAAATAAGAGAAGGTCTCCTTTTTTTTCCATGTCAAAATTTATTAGTATAACCTCCACCCCACATACTGCCTTCCACCTCTTAAAAATAGGACATTCCTCTTTAGTGAAATAACATGCCAGCAACATAGACAAATGGAGAGCAAGAAAAAGAACTAGGGAGGTTGTGAATTGCTTTCTTTCTTTCCCATACAAATATAGCAAGAGAATGTCCAAATGCATAATAGTGCTTTGGGGACAGATCTCAGCCCATTTGTAGGGGAATAGTGAGGACTCTCTTTTTACTGAGCCAACTTCTGCTGGAGGGAAAATTGATATTGGAGCCAAGTTATACCCAGAGTGACCTTTTCCATCTCTTCCTCCTCAAACTACATCTCCAGACTATCTTCTGGGATTAACTTTCCTGTGTCGCCCTACCTGTTGCAATGTTCCTTTTCCTTTGTGTGCATACCCCATTCACTAGCATAGTCTTGTGAGCTTCTCTAATTTATACTTGTTAGTATGCATTTTTTTTAAATCAAGTTCATAAAGCTTTTGTTTCAAGGTGTGACTGCTGGGTTTATGTCTGTGGTCCATTTGCTCTGTAAATGTTTGTTTACTATCTGAAACAACAGATGAGATTAAGCTTGTCTCCCTACCTCCACCCTAATGCATACACACACACACACACACACATTGTGTTGATTGATTGGCTATTGCCTGCTGCTGAAGAGAGCTGACCTGACCGAATGTGTAACTCCAAGACATAGGGGAAAACAGTGAATTGAGATGCTCCCAGAGAACTTAGAGAATAGACACTGAATGGTGGAGACAAAGAGAAACTGAGGACATTCACATGATCCTGGCAGAGCCAGAATGGAAAGGCCTCTTGACTTTTAGTTCTGTCCTGGGCCCAGACATCCTTTGTGGCTGCCTGGTTTGGAAGACTATTTCATGCTTGCTCACAGATTCTGAAATCTATCTAATATACTTTCAAGAAATTCTACATGCAGTTGGGGAGAGAGAAAATAGAGAGGTGGAGTGGATTAGAAGGAAGATAGCAACAATAACTGGTTTTGTTGGGCAGCCTTGCGGGGGATCCTCATAGACATCCCCCTTCCCTGTCTGCACACACATAGGCACACACACACACATATATGCATGCATGTACACAAGTAGTTCTCCATTCTACACCCTTTCCTTGGTAGCCCACCAGCCTCAATGAGCTGTCAGACTTTCACTTGCCTAACAGGGTGTCTTGCCCCACATTTGCCTTTAAACAGGGTCTACTGCCCTGGACAGCTAATTCTTCAACAGTCCTATTAGAATTGCCTAGTCTCAGCTCTTATCATGTCAATTGCACCTATTCCAGAAAAACATTTATTAGCCCAACGTAATTAATGGTGGCATGTCAAGTATTGCCAGAAGGCCAATGGGGAAGAGATTATTTTAAGGGAAAGGGGCCTCCTTAGATTATACCACAAGTGTTCCCTGAATTTTAAGCTGGCTCTACTTGATGCCTTGGGGCTATAGACAGCTTGCTGCAGAATTTCTACCTTGATAAGCGTTTGGAGAGTAGCCTGATTAGACTTCAGTCTTTAATATGGTAAAGGGAACATCTCAACTACTTTGGAAAACATGTTCTATTATAACTCTATGCAATTCTAATGTTTAAATATGGGTCAATCTGATCATTTCACATTCAGTCAGTAACTCATTTCTATTCTGATCTCCAGTGTCTCAGTGTGCAACTCTGTAAGGGAGCAACACTGTGTCTCCACTTCTCCTTCAGGGTGTGGAGACTAATGATCTCAACCCCACAGAAGCCCTCCAGGGCTGGAGACAGCTGGTCCTCTAAAGTAAATTGGACAGTACAGCTGATGAATGAGGCAGTGTTAATTAATGCACCTAGAATAAATGGCTTATGGTAATTCCTTCATTCAGCATATATTTACTCACAAAACAGCTTTGTTTTGATTTTCTCAAGGAGACTCTGACATCTCCTTGGAGGTACAGAAAAGTCAAAATCTGTTATTTTCAGAAATAAAAGGCTAAAGAAGAAAGAATAAAAAGTTAGGCTCCCAGTTTGAAGTCCCCAAGCCAGAGCATGCCATATGTGATAAAACATAGGTATTAATAGTCCACTTCTCCTTCTCATTGCTTTCTTATGTGGGCCCAGGAAGCCCTGTTACTCCCTAGCCCGCCTGTTAGCATGGCAAATGCAGTGATTCCTCCAATACCTCCAAATTCATATTTATCCCAAGCATTTGTATAGAATGGATTTTTAAAAATCTAGCATCATGAAGAAGTGCAAGGAGGAAGGATTTGATATGCTAAGGAAGCTCTTCCCACTCCAGCAATGTGGGAACCATTGATTTTGTAAAAAAGCTCATGTTTCAGAATTAGTAAGAAAGACCTGTGTTTCAATTTTCTAGTTTGAGCAAATTAGCTAGCTCACCTCTCTAAGCCCTGCTTTCTTCATCAGTGAAGTCGGGATAATTATACCTACCTCAAAGAGTTGTGTGTGCATATATGAGTTTTGGGTTAAAAAGAGAAGATGCCTATGAAGTGCTCATCACAGTATGTGGAACATAGCAGTTTTCAATAACTATTAACCCCTGTGTCTTCCAAGTTTCAATCCTGAGAATTGAATGAAGCTACATTCACTTCTTTGCATCAAGCCTGCCTTTTCAGCTCTGAAGCTTCTTTCTTCCTCATGGACCTGAAGGGTGGTTTAGTCAGAATTATGGGATTCCCCAGTGCCCATCCTGTGCCCCACTTGGCACCCTTGGCACCTCAGAGGGCTCCATAGAATCCATAGAAGAGATACCTGTCTCAATTCCTTCTCTCTCTCTCTCTCCACACACACACACACACACACACACACACTTACCCTGGGATGGGTTCACAAAGGCCTTTTCAAATGCTCCTATGCAGTCTCTAGTATGCTCTGAATAACTGATCAGGGTCAGCTGAACCTCAAGGTTTGTTTCAGATTCACTTCCATAGCCTTATGTAATTAAAATATGGCTGTGGAGGGGCACCTGGGTGGCTCAGTTGGTTGAGCATCCAACTCTTGATTTTGGCTCAGGTCATGACCTTGGGGTTATGAGATTGAGCCCCACGTCAGGCTCTGCACTGAGTGTTGAGTCTGCTTAAGATTCTCTCTTTTTCTCTCCCTCGGCCCCTTCGCTGCCCCCCCAACCCTCTGTCACTCTCTCTCTCCAAAAAAATATGGTTGTGGAGATATAAAAAATGAAACAAAGAATCAGTGCACTTCCTTGCATCAAATGGTACCAGAGCCCTTAGCTGAGAAGCATTCTCTATGAAGAAGAGGCCCAGTCCTGTTCTTTACGTTGCTGAACTTCTCTGCTTCATGCTTAATCACAACTCAGAGAAAACTCTGGAGAGAGGACTGCATAATCCAGCCAAGGGTAACTGTGTACTAAACTCAGAAATCTCCCCCCAATATCCAGCAATTTCCCAGGCTCTCCAGTGAGGGCGTTCTTGGTTTTCACTAATTTAATAAGCCATGCAAAGGAAACAGAGGGGTTACATTTGGCTCTGGGGAATTTTCATTATGCTGTATTATTAGAAGGGAATACTACCTTATGGAATAATATCAGGGAGAAGCTCATGTAACATCAGACCTAGAAGAGTCATTGGAGACAATCCAGTTCAACCCCAGACTTTAAAGAACAGGAAAACAAGGCTCAGAGTGGGACAGTGCCTTGCTCAAGTGACATAGATACTGCAGTTGGTGACAGATCTCAAGCAACAACCTGGGTTTCTGGGTCATGTTGCTGCCTTATCTGTTTCATTCTGGCATAACAATTCTGTGGTCTTTGGAATCCAATATGCAGAGGTTTGTATTCATCGTTTATTTTTAAACACTGGGGATTCTCCTTATTACTCTTATTTCAGCTACTACTGCTTGAAGGAAGGACACATTGAAAAATCAGGACGAGTGAACAGTTAGTGAATGCTGCTCTCAGCCTGCTGTCTGGCTACTTACACTAAATGAACTATACAGTGGAGAGTTATTGGCTTCATCTGGTGCCAGGCAGATAGTGTTCCTTCTCCCAGAACCTAGGAAAGCAGGCAGTCCCTTCTTTCTCATCCTCACAGTGCCTTCTGTATAGTAGGGGCTCAGTGACATCTTGCCAAAAAAGAAAGAATGGATCAATGAGTAAGTGAATGAATTGGATTCCATCTGTTGGAGTTCCACTCTTTCTACCTTACTCCCTGGAGTCCTCATTCTTTTTTCTGCAGTGCCTAGAATGGCAGATTTTT
Organism: Mirounga leonina; assembly: GCF_011800145.1. Taxonomy (NCBI): domain Eukaryota; kingdom Metazoa; phylum Chordata; class Mammalia; order Carnivora; family Phocidae; genus Mirounga; species Mirounga leonina. Next base: position 25,972,181 of record NW_023270504.1, read on the forward strand.
AGAACTGGAATGGTAAGTCTAAATTACCAGATCCAACCCACTCATTTTTCAGAATGGAGTTTGGAGAGAGTAAGTTCTTGGGCAAGGCTCACAAAGTGACTGTGTGTCAGGACTGAGACTGGATTCCAGCTTTTGTGACTCCTGGTCTAGGAGCTAAATTTTTCTTATCACTCTATTCCTTCTCATGTCCTCTCCCAGAACATCCCATACCTTGGCTCTTAACCTGGAAAATGTGTTCCAAGAGCCACCTTAAAAGCTCATGGTATGATCTGTTCCAGGGCAGTATTCTCATTAAGAAAGAGCCCACATTGTTGGAATAATGGCAAGTGTGCAAAGCATAGCTAATCCCCTGTACTGAAAGATAAACATTTACTTTCCCTCTAACTGGAAGGACTAGTCCAGCTCAGCTGAGACCGATTTGTGAATGTGGTGCTCCCCTAGTCTCTCTGAGGGCTGAGGCCAAGGAAGGGGTTGATAAGCATCTTCAACATTCCTCACCATGGCACACTCTAGTTTATTCTTCTCTCATATGATGCTTACAGATCTTTGAGGTTGGTAGGAGTAATATAATACCCATCCTTATAGACTTGGACATGGAGACTCAGAAACTAGAGTGATTTGCCCAAGGTCTTGTAATTACTACAACCGGGTGAGGACTTTGGTACCTGGTGACAGATTCAGGATGAGATATTGAAGTGAGTGGATATTCCTTAGTCTCCAAGGCTGACCTCAGGGAGAACAACCATAACCTTCCACATCACATTTGGTGGCACCACAGTTCAAGAAAGAGAATTAGATTGAGAGAATTGTGAGTCTCAGTACAGAAGTTCTCAGTTTTCTCCCTAAGATGTCCAATGAAAACTGTGTGAACTAGGCCATTTGCTATAACAAGGCAACTGGAAAATACAGTCTCATTAAATAAGAAATTTTCCTCTATTTTATAATAGTATGAGGTGAGTGGCTCAGACTGGCAGGGAAGCTTTGCTCCTTGAGGTTGTACAAGGATTTGGGTTTCCTTGTAATATGACTGTGTGATTGCCTAGGATGTTGTCCTCCTTTGCATGATAGAAACCGGGTCTTAACCAAGTCTCTCTTTCAGGCTATGGGAAAGGGAATGAAAAGAAGTGTGGACAAGCATTTGCCTTTAAGCAAGTGACATGGAATTTGCTCATGCCATTTTTCTTATTGGTAAGAACTTATGTCATGAGGCTACTTCCATCTGTAAAATCCTGAGAAATATAATTTGTAAATGAGTGGGTATGTGTCCAGCTAGTTTTGTGTGTGTGTGTGTGTGTGTGTGTTGGGGTGTGGTTCTATTACTAGAAGACAGAAGGAAAAGTAGATACCAGGGACAGTTACTAGTCTCTAGGATAGTGGCTGAAAAATCAGGTACCTTTCTGAGACTTACTGATAATAAGAAAAATAAGAATAGCACATCTTTATAGAGTACATACTGAAGGCCAAAGACTAGGCTAAGTAGTTTATGTATGTTGTCTTATTTAATGTCCAGAATAACCCTGCACCTACTAGGAAAATACGCACTCACCACTGTTCTTCAACTGTTAATTATGTTTACTGTAAAAGCAATCCAAGGCGGCATTTGCAGGCAGTTTATTCATTCATTCATAAAGTATTGAGCACTTTCTAGGTAGCAGGTTCTAGGCTTATCATTGCTTATCTGATGCTGAGTAAAGCAGATATGATGTCTGTCTGCAAGGAGTTTATAAACTAAAGAAGGGGATGGACATTAACTATGTAAGAACAGCAACTAAAAATTCCACAACTACAAGTTGTGGGAGGTGCTATGAAGAAAATGCCATGAGAGAAAACAGTGGGAGGAAGTGCTTACTCTAGACTGAGTGACCTGGAAGGCTTAAAAGAAGTAACATCTCAGCTGTGTTATGAAATATGGACTGGAGGCAGGACAGGAGTAAGCGGGATGTCTCCAGGGAGAGGGGCCAGCCATGCAAAGACCTTCAGGCAGGAGGGAACTTGGTCTGTTTAAGGCCTGGGCAGGAGACCAGCTTAGCTGGAGCTTAGTGAGTGGGGAAGAGCCAGTAGGAGATGAGGATGTTCCAGAAGGCTCAGGGCAGGCCACTCAGGGCTGTGCTAAGGAGTTGTATTTTTATCTCGCACCAATGAGATGTTCTCAGGGGTGAAAGCATTGATTTATATTGTACTAAGATCCTTCTTGTTCATGTATGGAGGATGGAAGGGGGAGAAGCAGCAGTGGGAAAGGGAGAAAGATTCAGAAGCTATTACAACAGTTCAGGTAAGCTATGATGGGGGCTTAGGCCAGGGATTGGATAGCAGAGGTGGAGAGGATCATGTGTGCTGGGGGTCTGTTTTGGGTTGAGTGATGGATTGGATTGAATATAGTGGAGGGGTGTGGCCCTAAGTGAAGTTAAGAAAGATGGTCTCCCCCGGGTTTCTGGTTGAGGGACTTGGTAGATGGCAAAGAAGGAGAGAGGGGCCAGTTTAAGGTGATGAACTGGTGATAAGCAAGGTGGGCTAAGTACAGATTTTGGAACAAGTGTAGTGGCTAAGGGACTACAAAATTAGGTTCAGCCTGTTCTGGGTGAATGATCTACATGTATGTCATACATGCATGTTGATAATTCATAAATGAGGGGCTCTGTGGGGGTTGGAGTCAGTTCACCAGATCAGTCTGGGGTGCTGTGGGCAGAGCTTCTTAAACTGTGCCTTCAAGGGCAATTCCGAAATCATGGGGGGAATGATACTGTAACCCAGGGATCCAACGCTATAGAGAAAACAGCTTCGAATTACTTTGTCTTCTGCTTTATCATAAAAGCTTGCGTGAAAAAAATTTTCTATTCCATAATATATATGCTTGTATATATAATATATATGCATAATGTGTACAGATATTATCTTAGAATATTTTTAATATATTGATACATATATATCTTGTAAGTATCTATGTACATACGGTGTGATGATATTAGTATTAAATTATATCTCAGATTACTTATAAGCAAGTGACACTGACCATCCAGGAAGAAGCATCTCATTTACACCATGATTTCCTATACCTCCTTGCATCAAGTCCGGCATTCTCAAAGAGTATGTGCCCCCTTTTTGAGGAATATGATTGTCAATGAATGAAAACTAGAAGAGAAATTAGTAGATCTGACTCCAGGATCATCTTCAGTCTTGGGCGAGATGGTTTTCCCATCCCTGAAATGATGATAATATTGTCCATCTACCCAGCCTTCCATGGTCAACAGGCTCCAAAGTGCCACATACACCTGGCATGTCATTTTACTGATCATTGGAGTAGGCATTGTCCGTCCTGACAAGAGGTGCTGTGCCTTTCTGCTTCTTAGCTGTCTGGTATGTGAAGACCCAATTAAGCTGAGCAGTAACAGCAGAACTATGATAATATGCTGTACTTCTGGAACTGACCCAGAGCACACACCACAGACAAACAGAAGTACCTCCCCAGTCCTGGGCTCATTTCACAGAAGTGGGACTGGGAGGCCTGCCTGGGATGTGACCTTCGTTAGCTCTGAACCTGCACTTCCTCCTCTTTCTTTCTCCCCTTAGAGATTTATTTATTCACTTAGTTTGGCGTAGCTAATGGGGACTCAGGTTGGGAATGGCAGGTGGCCAATAGACTGCTACGGATGGAAAATGTTATATATTTCTTCCTGAAAGGTGACATCTGGGGGCGGAAGGGTGACATCTGGGGGCAGGCAGGGCGGGAGGAAGGGAGGGAGTGAGAAGGGAGGAGATGGGTGGAGGAGGTCTGCTATAATTAAATACCTAGTGCACAAGATGGGTGACCCCAACCCCCCTACCCCGGAGGGAGCAATTAGAAAAGAAGTAGCAGGAAGAAAACAGAAGGAAAATGCTGGGTGGGGAATGAGAAAAAGTCACAGAGAGACAAGGCCCTGTGGTATCTAAATCTCAGAATAAGGCAGATAAACCAGGCAACCAAGGTGGGGATGGGGAGGGAGGGTGGAGCCAGTGGCTGCCTCATATCCAACAGCAGGCCCACCAGAGGGGGAACGAGGCTGGGTGTGATTTGAGAGAGGCCTTCTTGTCTCCCTTTTGCACCTCGTATCTCCATGTTTGATGATGCATGGAATTCATTATTTAGCTTTAGGGTTTTGAGTTCCCTGTGGGAGGCAATATTTTAAGCTGTTGTCATTATTTTACACCACAGTGTGAATGAGCCTGGGTGGGGGGAGGCAGTTTTAGGAGCAAGTTAACACCTGGTGTGGGGAGAAAACAAGTGAGGGATAGGAGAGGAGGCGTGACGAGCAGTGGATGGGACCCAGGATGCAGACATACCTATCACCTGAATCCTAGTGCTCCACGGCTGAATCTGGATGACTCAGGGCCCTGCTGCAGAAACACTGAGGAAGTGACACAGGAGGGGTGACAGGGAGGTGGAGAACAGGTGGAGCTGGCTCAGGGTAAGGAGGACAGCAGGGAGCATGTGTAAATATTGGGAGGGCATAGATAGAAACCTGTTTCAGGTATAAGTAAGTGCCCAAAGCAGAGGCTCTTAAGGAGAAGCTGATGGAAAAGAGTTTTTGGAAGGACTGTGGGTAGGTGGCAGGCAAAATGTGAAAGATCTTAAACATACACGATGGAGCTTGGACTTGATTTTATAGATCACCAGTAAGAACCCCCCAGAGGTCTCTGAGCATGGAGAAGGAAAGAGGAAGTTGTGAGGGAACAAAACCAGCACCCTGACCTTCTCTTCATAACACCTCTGCTTTCTGTGGATGAGGTCCTTGGGACCCAACAGGCTATACAACTTGCCTAAGAACCTTGCCCCGAAAAGCAGCAGAGCTGAGATTCAAATCCAGGTCTGTCTGACTCCCAGGTCTGTGCCTTTCCATGACAAGTGGAATGAAATTTTCTGCCAATTTGTCATGTTTTCTTAGTGAGTGTATTAGTTCTAGGGCTGCCAAAATGAATGACCACAGACTCAGAGGCTTATGACAACAGAAATTTATTCTCTTTCAGTTCTGGAGGCCAGAAGTGTGAAATCAAGCTTTCCTGTGAAGGCTGCAGAGGAGAATCATTCCTTGCCTCCTTCAGCTTCTGGTGGCTCCAGGCCTTTCTTGGTGTGGGGCTACTCCTCTCCTGTCTCTGCTTCTGTCTTCACACAGCCACACCTATGTATCTCTGCTCCTTCTCGTCTCTTATGAGGACACTTGTCATTGGAATGAGGGTCCATCTTAATCCAGGATGATCTTATTCTCAGATCGTCCACCTGATTACATCTGTGAAGATCCTTTTTCCAAAGAAGGTCACTCACTCATAGGTTCTGGGTGGATGTGTCTTCTGGGGGCCACTACTCAATCCACTGCATGAGTGTGATGAGGACTATGGACACCAGGGCTCTGGGATATGCTTTTTCCCTTTCAGCCCCAGAATTAATAGTGGTGTGGGTATGGCTTCCTCTAGTTTTACCATCACTGATGCAAAGAAAGGAGAAAGAAGAGATGGCACTTGTCCTCTACGTAGATGGGGAAATGAGATTCAAACTCTGAAAAGCTGCTCTGTAGGTCCATAGTCAGGCTGGAAGTAGACTCCCAGCTGGCAGTGGGGCAAGGGAGGGGGGCGATTTCTTTACCAACAGAAACAGCTCCTGGTTCCAGACCATCTGAAATAGTAGTGACATCTCATCTCCTGCTGGTCCAGACCATTTCTTGTCACCACAATTTGGGCCTGTGCCCTGTGCTAAGTAGAGACTCTTAGCTAAAAAGACCCTTAGCAATGACTCAAAGTAAAGTTTTAATGACTTGGGCCAATAAGAAAACTGGTCATTGGCTTTCAGAGAGCTAAGGACACCTTTCCCCCATTTCAGGTGTTCCTTGGTTAGCGGGTGCAATGGTTAATGGATGTCTGGAGCTGCTTATTGCTGGCCACCTTTGGGGCTCACCACCAATCCCTAAAGGTGGCCATGGTTACATTTATGAATGACCTATGTAGGACCTGAGCCCTGGGTTCTGGTGCTGCCCTCCACATGGCTGCAGGGGAAGAGGTGTTGTCAAAGCCCTGGGCAGTGGTCACTGAATGGGCCTGGGGGATCAAACAAGGCATATGTTTTAACATGAATGTGTTTTATGCATCAGGAGAGGGATTCCAGGAGTATTTCAGAAGCCCTTCAGTATCCAAGTCAGGTGTCGACCCAACCGTGCTCCTCTCAGCTTGTATGAACTGCTTCCCTGTGCTGGGACCCAGATGTCTGACATGTGTTTCCTGGGAAGGGGTGGTGGGAGAGAAAGAGGGAGAAGAGGGAGAAGAGGGGAAGGGAGAGAATGGAAGAGAGATTGGTAGAGGAGTAAGGACTGGAAAAAGAGAAAGATAAATAAAAGGAAGAGAAAGGAGATTTTAAGGAGACAAAACTTACTGGCTGTTGTGTAAAGGGAAACTGAGGTATTGACTGATTTGTTCAAAAGAATGGATAGCCTTTGATCCTCACATGCCACTGCCAGGATGCTCTTTGAAGCCTTGAGCACTTGAAAATATTGGATGCTTCCAGCCATGTCATTCCAAGAAGAAGGAGAAAGAGAAGAAGAAAGTTCATCTAAATTCTGATTTTTTTCACGATAACTTTTTAAAAATCACAAATCTGTTGTCCTGATATTTTAAAATAGCAAATATTATCTTATTCCAAAAAGTATTTTTTTTTTTTGATGACCTTCCTTTGCTAATGTCCCAAGCATAGGCTTAAGGCTATGCTTATCAGGTAGAGCACACCAAACAGACAAGCATCTAAAAAATGAAGTGACATCATTGGGAGAGTCTTTTATATTTGTTTGGTAGTTCAAAATGTACAAAGCTTTTTCACATATACTGTGTGACTGGATCCTATGAGGAAAGAAAGAAAACAGGTTTTTATTTTTCATTGGGAAAACGTACAGTTAAAAGAAGACAAATCCAACTCTTCCAGCTCCTTACGTTTTTCTCCAGGGTGCTGATAATTATACATATGTAAGGATGCTTATGTAACACGAGGAAGAACGTTCTACTTTGAAGTTGTCCAAGAATGAAAGGCCCTGGATCAGGAAGAAGTGAGTAGCTCTTCAGTAGAGGATATTGTGATCCCAACTGTGCCCCTATCCACCCAGTTAAACATATGTCCACCTCCTAACCCCCAGGACTTGTGAATGTGCCTTATTTGGAAATAGGGTCTTTAGATGAAATGAAGTTAAGGATCTTGAGATGAGGTCAACCTGGATTTAGAGAAGGTCTTAGATCCAGTGAGTGGTGTCCAAAGAAGAGGAAGGAGAGGAAGATTTGAGACCCACATGCAGATCAAAGCAGAGACTTCAGTGGTGTTGCCATAAGCCAGGGAAGACTGGAAGCCACTATAAGCTGGGAGAGTCAAGGAAGAATTCTCTTTGAGTCTTTAGAGGGAGAATGGACTTGCCTGCAGATTCTTCGATTTCAGACTCCTGGCTTCTAGAGCCATGAAACAATAAACCCCTGTTGGTTTAAGCTATCCATTTTGTGGTGATTTCTTGTGGCAGCCACAGGAAACCAATACATAGGGGCAAAGGGGATGTATGTTCCCTGAGTAAAGATGTCTCCCAAGGCATCTGAGGATCAGAAAATCAGGTTGTTGGCCAGGGGATTTTTATCTAATCCTCAGATTTTATGATTCAGAGCATTTTTACTCAACTGCATTGTGTCCTTATAATTTAATGTTCTGCTTTTATATTCAATATAATTTTATATGAATTTTGTTTGTATATAATTTCATATTTTTATCTGTAATGGCTATATGCCAACAAATGAGTGTGTCATAATTACCTGACCCCTCTCTGTTGATGCAAATCGTTTTCGTGGTTTTTACTATTATACATAATGCTGCTGCAGAACTGAGTTCTCATACAGCCATCTTTCTCTTGATATCCTGTGACAGTGCTTCTCAGCTGGGGTGAAGTCTCCCTAGAGACATTCAGCCATGTCCGGAGACTTTGTTTGGCACAAGTTGTTGGTGAGAGTTGCTGCTGGCATCCAGTGGGCAGAGGCCAGGGATGCTGGTAAGCATCCTACAATGCACAAGATAGAATTTCACAACAAATACTACCCAGTCTAAAATGTCAACAGTGATGAGATTGGGAAAACATACCTTAAGTTAAAGTCTTGGGAGTGGAATTCAACAGAGTATTAGAAGTCCTAGCCACAGCAATCAGACAACAAAAAGAAATAAAAGGCATCTGAATCAGCAAAGAAGAAGTCAAACTCTCACTCTTTGCAGATGATATGATACTTTATGTGGAAAACCCAAAAGACTCCACCCCAAAATGCTAGAATTCATACAGGAATTCAGTAAAGTGGCAGGATATAAAATCCATGTACAGATATCAGTGGCATTCCTATACACCAACAACAAGACAGAAGAAAGAGAAATTAAGGAGTCAATCCCATTTACAATTGCACCCCAAACTGTAAGATACCTAGAGTATTATCTAACCAAAGAGGCAAAGGATCTGTACTCAGAAACTTTAAAATACTCATGAAAGAAATTGAGGAAGACACAAAGAAATGGAAAAATGTTCCATGCTCATGGATTGGAAGAGCAAATATTGTGAAGATGTCAATGCTACCTAGAGCAATCTACACATTCAAAGCAATCCCCATCAAAATGCCATCCACTTTTTTCAAAGAAATGGAACAAATAATCCTAAAATTTGTATGGAACCAGAAAAGACCCCGAATAGCCAGAGGAATGTTGAAAAAGCAAAGCAAAGCTGGTGGCATCACAATTCCGGACTTCAAGCTCTATTACAAAGCTGTATTCAACAAGACAGTATGGTCCTGGCACAAAAACAGACACATCAATCAATGGAACAGAATAGAGAGCCCAGAAATGGACCCTCAACTCTATGGTCAACTAATTTTCGACAAAGCAGGAAAGAATGTCCAATGGAAAAAAGACAGTCTTTTCAACAAATGGTGTTGGGAAATTGGACAGCCACATGCAGAAGAATGAAACTGGACCATTTCCTTATACCACACACAAAAATAGACTCAAAATGGATGAAAGACTTCAATGTGAGACAGGAGTCCATCAAAATCCTAAAGGAGAATACAGGCAGCAACCTCTTCGACCTCAGCCACAGCAACTTCTTCCTAGAAACATCGCCAAAGGCAAGGGAAGCAAGGGCAAAAATGAACTATTGGGACCTCATCAAGATAAAAAGCTTTTGCCCAGCAAAAGAAACGGTCAACAAAACCAAAAGACAACCGACAGAATGGGAGAAGATATTTGCAAATGACATATCAGATAAAGGGCTAGTATCCAAAATCTATAAAGAACTTCTTAAACTCAACACCCAAAGAACAAATGATCCAATCAAGAAATGGGCAGAAGACATGAACAGACATTTTTGCAAAGAAGACATCCAAATGGCCAACAGACACATGAAAAAGTGCTCAATATCGCTCAGCATCAGGGAAATCCAAATCAAAACCTCAATGAGATACCACCTCACACCAGTCAGAATGGCTAAAATTAACAAGTCAGGAAATGACAGATGTTGGCGGGGATGTGGAGAAAGGGGAACCCTCCTACACTGTTGGTGGGAATGCAAGCTGGTGCAGCTGCTCTGGAAAACAGTATGGAAGTTCCTTAAAAAGTTGAAAATAGAGCTACCATATATGATCCAGCAATTGCATTACTGGGTATTTACCCCAAAGATACAAATGTAGGGATCTGAAAGGGTACGTGCACTCCAATGTTTATAGCAGCGATGTCCACAATAGCCAAACTATGGAAAGAGCCAAGATGTCCATTGACTGATGAATGAATAAAGAAGATGTGGTATATATATATACAATGGAATATTATGCAGCCAACAAAAGGAATGAAATCTTGCCATTTGCAACAATGTGGATGGAACTGGAGGATATTATGTTGAGTGAAATAAGTCAATCAGCGAAAGACATGTATCATATGACCTCACTGATATGAGGAATTCTTAATCTCAGGAAACAAACTAAGGGTTGCTGGAGTGGTGGGGGGTGGGAGAGCTGGGGTGGCTGGGTGAGAGACATTGGGGAGGGTATGTGCTATGGTGAGCACTGTGAATTGTGTAAGACTGTTGAATCACGGACCTGTACCTCTGAAACAAATAATACATTATATGTTAACAAAAAAGAGGATAGTAGGAAGGGAGAAATGAAGGGGGGAAATCGGTGGGGGAGATGAATCATGAGAGACTGGACTCTAAGAAACAAACTGAGGGTTCTAGAGGGGAGGGTGGTGGGGGGATGGGCTAGCCTGGTGATGGGTATTAAAGAGGGTACGTTCTACATGGAGCACTGGGTGTTATACGCAAACAGTGAATCATGGAACACTACATCAAAAACTAATGATGTAATGTATGGTGATTAACATAACATAATAAAATTAAAAAAAAATTTGGGAGTGGAATCAATTGGCCCTTGCGTTTGACTCTTGATATATGTTGGAGGGAGTATAAGCACCGTGGTTAGAGGAGAGGTTCGGAGAGGTAAAGAGATCGGGGCCACAGACCATGGCTACTAGTGGCTGAGGCAGGGTCACAACTTGGGGGCAGACTTCAGTCCAGAGCTGTCACCATCCTGGCCCAGCTGTGTCTCCTCCATAGTCTAATGCCAGGAAAGCATCCAACAAGCTGTCTCAGGACCAAGAGCAGATGAAAGATAAACACACCTGGGCCTTCGGGGCTGAGGCTCTTGATGATATCAGGGAACGCGTTTACTCCTCCACTAAACAGAACTCTGATTCCCACTATGTCAGGAAGACTTCCCTAAACACTCTGGCCACCCTGTCCTGCCACACTGTAAGCGCCTCTCATTGCCTGCACTGCTCACGAAAGCACTTTAACATGTCTCGCATATGGTGGGTCCTTAATAGATGCTTGAAAATGTCTGAATGATGATCAGTTTAATAGCTTTCTGTGAACCGTCCTGAGTCTGCAATTAGTAGTCTAAAATGGTGACTGTGGGAAAGTACATCCTGTTTGAAACGTGGAATGGGGGCAGAGCCTCCACACTCTGCTTCATTGTCCGAGACTCAGGGGCTGCTCCTGATCAGATGGTGGAGAAGCCCATTCCGGCACTACTCTCAAGGCACAATCTGGGGGGCCACCTCTGCATCATCTGTGGAGCTCGTTAAGAATGCAGGGAGCTACGTTATAGGTTTAAAATCCATCACCTCCCTGAAGCCCAGAGCCATGTTTATATGTGCATAGTTGAAGCGAGGCTCCCCTTCCCCCACCACCATCATAGAAAGAGCTTGGGTGTTCAAGAGAATTGATTTGGGCAAAGCACTACTCCTTGTCAGCGAATGCCCTGAAACTGTAATAAAGCACAAGGCAGGGAAGGGGCAAATACTCCTTTAGCATACTAACATGCGGATTATTATCTTGCAAGAAATAAAATTAAAGTAAAAGGAATACAAATTTCTCATGAAGACCATACAAGAGTCTTCAGAATGACATTAATCCTCATGACAGTATAATGTGCCAGTTCCAGATCCTTAATGGAGAGAAACAGGGACAGTCTGGAGTAAAGCCCCTGTTGCCTTCATTTCTTTTTCTCTGTTCCAAGTGTAGTCCAGAGCTCCCTCCCAACTCCACCCCTTCTTGCTGCTTGGAAATCAGAGCATGCGCCTTTGTTTTATTGGGATTAAGTGAAGGTTTCAGGCATAAGAAGACTGAAGAGATGGGGGTCCTATTGCTCTATCAGCCTGGGCCAGGGGAGGGGAAGAGACACCACAGGCCGAGGTCTTAAAGAAAGAGAGCGCTATAGTTCTGAGAGAAGAGCAAAAGAAGACATAGACATGCATGTGGGGGGCCATCTTCCTCAGGAATGAGAGAACTGGTTAGTAAGGCTAGGGGCTGATGCCTGATTCCAATTTCCCACCCCTTTCCCTCAGGCTGAATGTGACCAGATCCTTTCAGTAGGAGCTGCTTCATTGGCTGCCCCCTACATGGGCTCAAGTGGAAGAAGGCATGGGAGAGAAAGAAGGAAAATCCTCATGCCCATCCTATCCCTCATAGTCATCTAATAGGTATAAACTACATCTGCTTGATGGATTACTGGGTAGCAGGAAGTATTTTCCCTCAGAGTGTAACCCAGCTGGAAAAGGATAAATAAAATTCCCCTTCATTAGCATCCATCTCCGTGGGACAGTAAACAAGCGACCTCTATGCAGGTTGTATTCAGATAAGAAAACTGAGAACCCAAGGGGTCTATTAGCATCAGGGTAAAATAGCATGTTGCAGGCCCAGGACACCAAGCACAGTACTCTTCCTCATGTCTAACTGTCTCTATACCCCTGGGAGGCCAGAAGGGACCACCTGTATGGCCTCTGGGGGCCAGTGGTGTCAAGCAGGGGACACAGCTGTCCACACAGCCAAAGGGGAGGGCATGATGTCCCAATCTGTGCACCACATGAGGTTAGTGAATCCCAGTGTGTGATTCATAGCACTTAACTTCTCCCTTCCATGCGGCAGTGGAACGGAGTGAGAGGGCTTTGCTCTCAAAAGAACCTCAGGAGAGTCTCTGAAAGGCATTGATCATTTCAGAGGGCTCATGACCTCCTTGAAGGACTGTTTGGCTGCAATGGAGCAGTAAAAGTGTATAAAATGTGCTGCAAATAGAAAGTCCCTATTGTCTGATGCGTGGTAGAACAAGTGCGCTGGGCTCCTTCCAGAGAGATCCTTCATATTTTTAAAGGAGCAAAAATATCCTTCATGCCACAAAAATCACAATCCTCTCCTTATCCATCAAAGCCAATGAAAACTTAACCTCTTTCTTTCTGTTTTATTTATTTTTAAAGAAGTGAACATATTGGCATAGCCCTTTTTTTCTCTTTCCTTCTTTCCCTCACTTCTTGCCAATTTTGTTTAAAGTAGTGCAGGCTGAAAGGTGGGTGTGGAGGAGGTGGTGACCATGGTAATGAGAGGATAGACTATAAGTAATAGTCAAACATTTAACACGGTAGTTAGGAGTGCACTCAACAAACAAAAATATTTTTTATTCACCCAAAATATGTTTACTGAGCACCTATCATGTTGGTACTACGAAGAATAAGCAAAATGAATGAGCGGGTCTAGTTGACAAGATAAAATATGTATGCTGATTACTGCAGTATGAAAAATCATTGCCTTCAGATATACGTATGCATGTAAAATAATATAGGGTTTGAGAGAAAACATTCAGCTTGAAAGATCAGGGAGGCTCAGTGGAATCCCAAGGTGACATTTTTGTTGGACCCAGAGAATACATAGGATTGAGGCATGAACAGGTGGGAAGTAGAAGCAAGTAGTAGAGAGTTCCTACTGCCTAAAGAACAAGATGGCAACACAGAATTATGGGCTAAACGCTGAAGATGGTAAGTCATACAGGTTGGGTGAAGTTTAGATAAAGTGTATGATGAAAAGTAGTGGAAACTATGTTTGGAAAGATATGTTGGTATCAGATGGTGGACTATATCTGGTGGATTACGCTGACTGCATGGGAGTGGAATATAATGAGAGTGGTACTTCACCCACACTCCCACACTCGCAGACAGGTGCATGAAGCTGAGGCAGGAAGAGCAGTTATGAGGCTATTGCAGTGGCTCAGGAGAAGGGCAATGAAGCTCTGAACTATAATGATGGGCTGGGATGGAGAGGCTGTTCAATCACAGAGGTTGAATTGATGGGATTTATAACTGATCATTTATCAAGCCGAAGGAGGAGGCAAAGTTCAAGATGGCTTGAAGATTTCCAGATTATGAAGTCCAAATCAGGGCAATCTATTAAAAAGATTGGGCAATAAAAGAAAAGTAGCTGATTCATGAGGGAAGGTGAGAAATTCAGTTTTGGAAACACTGAATGAGTCACTCCACGGGGATACATAGGTGGAGATGTGTATCAGCTTTTTTTCTGCAAATGCAAGGTTGCAGTTTCAAAGTTGGGAGTTTTCAGAAGAAAGGCTAAAATTAGAGCAAAGAGGCTAGCTGACATTGTCATAAACACATCTAGTTGAGGAGAAGAATGGGCTAGAGAAGAGAGAAGAGTAGAGGTAAGGTCAAATCTTTGGATAAGCTGTGGTTTAAAAGGCACGAAAAAGAAAAAAGGTTTAAAAAAAGACATTGGAGAGATAACAGGAGGAGGAGGAGGAGGAAGAGGAAGCGTGATCAAGAGGAGTAATCTGCGAAGCTGGTGGACAAAAAGAGCACTACAGTGCATTGGAAGCAGAATCAGACAACATTAGGTTTGCTGGAAAACCAAAATAACAATAACCAAAATAACAGTGGTTTAAAATTTTAGAGATTTGGGGTGTTTTTTCCACATAGAATAAATCTGAAGTAATTGATAGGTGGCATGACTGCTCCATGATGTCTTCAAGAACGCTGGCATTCTATGCTTCTGCTCCATGACCTTTTATACATGTTTTCCTTCCTAAAGTGTTCCTCATGGTCCAAATGGCTGCTGGAACTATAGCTATGACATCCACACTGTAATAATTGGAAGAAGAGGGAAAAGACAAAAATGCTTGTACCACCTTTTTTGCACTACGTTTTAGATCCTCTCCTATAAATCCTACCAGGCAACTTCTGCATCCCTATTATTGGCTGCATTTAACAGCAGTGAGGCTGGGAAATGTGCTATTTGCACAGCTGCTCAGAATAAAAGGAGGGTCTATTCCTAAGAAAAAAGGGAAATAGGTATTGGATAAGCAATTAGAAGGAATCTCTACCGTAGAAGCCAAAGGAGGAGAATGTTTCATGTAGGAAAGAAGAGCCAATAGCACTGGTTTTAAAAGTGTGGTCACCAAACCAGCTGCTTCAACATCACTTGAGAACTTGTTAGAAATGCAGGACCTTGGGCCCTACCTTTGACCTACTGAACCAGAAATTTTGGGGGTGGGACCCAGCAATCCATGTTTTAACAAGCCCTCCTGGTGATTCTGATGCTCCCTAAAATTTGAGAGCCACCAATTAATAGGTTTAATGCTGCCATTTATCTCAAACTGTTTGCTTCGATTATCATGTGTCAGGCAGAGTATTAGGTCCCTCCATTTATATTATATCATTTAACCGATGGTTTAGTTAAGGGACCATATGAACAAATAATAATAATAAAAATTACACTAAAATGATTAAATGTTTCTTTGATGATTTTAAAAGGTCTTCCTATAACCCATTGAAATTCTTTTGAATATTGCTTTTTATTTTACAGGATTAAGCAAAAATCTGATTATATAACCATTCTATTTATTTCAATTTTTAGATTTTTATTAATTTATTTGACAGAGTGAGAGAGAGAAGAGAGAGAGGGGACAAGCAGGGGGAGACACAGAAGGAGAGGGAAAAGCAGGCTCTCCGCTGAGCAGGGAGCCTGATGTGGGGCTCGATCCCAGGATCCTGGGATCATGACCTTAGCCAAAGGCAGACGCTTATCCAACTGAGACACCCAGGTGCCCCTATCTGAATTTTTAGATAGAGTTTTGACGTAAATGACTCCCCAACTTCTTTGAATATCTGGTCACGTGTACAGAGTGAGGCACTGTCCCAATAGAAAACACACAACTATCTGCTACTCATTGAGGAAGAGATGAGGCACATTAAATGATCTTATAACTGTCAGGTGATATAATCATGGGCATTTACTTCCCCCTTGTAACTTCTAAAAAGAGCTGTGAACAGATAGAAATAGACTGATTTCCGTTTTTCTTAGTTCATATTTCCCCTACAAAGAGACAAATAAATAGTCAAATGATCCCAAAGACTGTTAAAAATTAAGGTAGGAAAGATCATCATTCCAGATAGTCTTCTTACCAGATGATCAGCCAGAAAGTTATTGATGTCTATTCCCATTCACTCATTCATCCATTCATTTAAGCAACATTTTTAAAATGCTTTGCACATCAGGTTGGGTACTGAGCATGGGATACAAAGACAAGTCAGATCAGTGTCTGCTCTCGAGGAGTGCATGTACACTCTCTAAAGAGGGGAGATGGGTGGGAGAGACACATGCCATTGACAGTTACAGTGGTAGACATGGGTGCAAGCCTGCAAGGGGCACAAGGTCAATTCTTCCTGGGAGAGAAAGGATCCAGGATTTCACTCTTTCAGTTGGCTTCTGTTCTAAATTGAAGTTTCACAAGGGTAGGGGCAAATTTGTTTCTATATTACAGAAACCTTTCCTCTCTCTTACTGCCAATCAATGGGCCCAGTAAACCTCAAATGATGATAGTTCTTGGCTGCTGCAGCCTATGACCTCACAGGTAGCAAAGTCTTGAGTATTCAGAGCCTTCTGCTGTTGCATGCTTACTCTAGTGTGCAGACCCACAGTAGTATCCAGGGGTCAACCCTCAACTGTAACCATAGTTTTGGGTAGGTGTGTGTGTATGTGTGTGTGCATGCATGTGCCCATGCATGTGTGTATGTGTGTGTGTGGGTGTGTGCACACACCACATCTGGAGAACATTAAGAAAGAAAAAACCCAACCCCATCATGCTGTAACACATTATTGTTATTGAACCCAGGTACCCTATAAAAGTTGTCTTTGACTCCAGAAAGAAAATATTTGTTCCTATACGTGTTGGCTGTTACCAAGTGATTGCCTATGGTCTTTGGTCAGATGCATTTATTCCCCCTTATTTTGACATTTTCTTCCCTAAGACATGAATTTCTCCCAGACACTGTTCATCCACAAAACATAGTGAGACATTCCCATGACACTGAGGGGCTGGGC
Source organism: Mirounga leonina (assembly GCF_011800145.1). Lineage (NCBI taxonomy): Eukaryota > Metazoa > Chordata > Mammalia > Carnivora > Phocidae > Mirounga > Mirounga leonina. The sequence goes on from NW_023270504.1 coordinate 25,988,911, forward strand.
AGACCACTCTCAGGAGTGGCAATCTCCGCTGCTTCTTCTATTCCTACTGTACAAATGTCTACCCTGGGAGCTGTACTGTGATCCAACTCACTATCTTATAAGGGGATGAAAAATAAGGCCTGCAGGGTGACAAAATTATGTTTGCTCCTGGGACAGTAAAGAGGATAGCCTGCCTGGAATAGAGAGTGAACCCTGTGTGGGTAAGACAGAGAGAGTGGAAGGATTTTGTACCATAGGCTAAAGAGTCTGGACTTCATGCGTCCTAACCAGCCACCCGACCTTAATCAGGTCCCTCCTGGGGACCTCCGTTTCTTCTTCTGTAAAACGAATTGGGTTGGGTTAGAAGCCTCTTGTGACAGGTGATAAAGAGGAGGCACTTAGACCAGTTCAGTGGCGTGTTGGAAGGTTTGTTGGGGAAGATTAATCAGGACTGTAGAATGGATGGCATGGAGGAAGTATTGGATGCAGGGAATTTGCCCAAGAAGTTATTCCACTATGCCAGGCTGCTTCCTGTTTGGCACCTGGGCCCCTGACCCCTGCACTAGAAGCAACAGACATTGTATCTCTGCCACCACTTCTGTTGTGTCCTCTTTGCACTGCTCAGAAGTTCAAGGCCTTGCTAAGTGTGACTTGCTGGTCCATCAGTCCCCCAAAGAGTTCAGCATAACCTCTCCTCCTGGATAGGTGCAGGGTGGGTCTCAGAGGTGGTGGATCTGCTATCTTCCCTGTTGGTTCTCAAAGAGCCAGTTAAGTGCATTCTGCAGAAGCAGGCTGCCGACATCAATGTGGAGGATGGACGGTAGTTTGTCATGGAAATCAGTTTCTCAAGTGCACATGCAGCTCTACGAGAGACAAGGAGGGGAGCCGAGAGGGCTGTCCCCCCTCTCAGGGCTTCTTGGCTCCTCTACAGCACAAGGGCTAGCATTCCCCTTGGCCTTTGCCACCGGCACTTGCCAGACTTACTTAAAATCACATCTGCGTTTGTGTGGAAATCCTGCCCTCCAAGGAGGTGGGAGAGAGGTTGTTTTATCCATTTTATTTACAAGGAACCTGAGACTCAGTGTTGGGGTGACCTACCCAGTTTATAGAGCTACTACATTGGAGCTAGAACTCCCCCTGAGTCTTCCAAATCCATTGGTTGATTCTGGTAGATGGTCTTACAAGGGTCCAGGGAGTCCACCCAACCCTGGAGAGACTCAGCTACTGGGGAAGGAATACTCCAATATTTCTCTACTTGTGCTCTAGTCTCCAGCAAAGGACCCCCATTACCAGAACCCCATAGGAAGCTGGGTGGCAAGAGAGTCTGGGGGATGTGGCAGAGAAGAGCAGAATGTGGCTCTAGAGGGGCAAATAGAGGGCCCTCACCTCACCTGGCACCCCATGTGGGTCTGCATCCCTGTGCTTACACTAGTAGCCGGTTCCCCTAAAACGGGCATCCTAAAAGCTGCCAAAGTTCAGTGCCTGCTGCTCTGGGGTAGAAGGTCATAACCTTCTCTGACATCAGTCAGGGGATCCATGAACTTGGGTTGGTTAAAATGTCATGTTTGTTCTCACTCAACTCTGACTGAAACTTAGCGTTTCCTTCAGTTATGAAATAGGTAAAAAGCCACTGTAGAATCAGCGGTAACTGTGATATTGTCATCAATACGATATTTTTTATGTACAGTACAAATTTGATAGGTATCTAGAAATAGGCTTTACATTGTTCACCACTTCAAAATTGCAGTGATTATTAGACTTGCTTATAGATGATATTATTTAATGTGTTTGTAAAAAAGCACATCATTATATCACAGATTTGTATTATTTTTGACAACTGTATCTCAATAAAGCTGGTATCTTTTTTAATCTCATGTATTTTATTTTTTACACTTAATTTTTTTTTCTGAGTCCTAGGGTCATCAGACTGCTAAAGGGGTTCATGGCACAGATAAGTTTTAGGAACCCCTATTCTCTGGGTCATGGCAGATCTCCTAGAGCAGGGATCTGAGAAAGTCCTGGAGAGACAGTGAGTCCATTGAAAAAAACTCTAATACATCTTTGGCTATAAAAAAGATAAAGCTCAGATCCTATTCCAGAATAGAAGGTGGTGACAAGGAGGAGCTGAATTGGTCAGCAGGGGCTATCCAGTGAAGCAGAAATTACCATATTGTGAAGGCTTCTCGCCTCCCCTGGGTGTTTGGGTCCACGTCCCGGGGTGTCGTGGAGGGGAAGGTGGGCGCCGGAGTTGGGGGGCGTCCCACGTGGGGAGTCACAGCCCGGAAGGGGCGTGGCTGCCATGCTGAAACCAGTTTCGGTCATGACCACAGACGTTGGGTTTTCCTTTCCTGCGCTATAGTTCTTCTGTGCTCTCCTCCACCCTTCACACGCAGTGGATGCAGCCCATCGCCAATTCCTGGGGAATTAAGGACAACACAGTGAGAGGAAGGGGTAGCAGCCTGGGCAACTGAGCCCGAGTGGCTGATGGATGGCCGGAGACACCAGGATGGAGGTGAAAAGCAGGGCGGACGTGCTGGCCTTGCGATTCCCAAGGCGTCCCAGAAACCCTCAGGAAGAAGACCTGACAAAGTCCGGATTCCAGCAGACACACACATCGCGGGCTTGGCTGGGTTCCCCTGTGACAGTGGATCTATAACACCAACTGACTGGAGACACATCCTAGGTTTGCTCACCACTAGGAAAGAAAAAAGGCTGCCAGTTATATTGGTGAGGCCCCAGCAATGGTGAGATGGATCCTAATTTCAGACATGTTAAATGTGAATAAATGTGTTCTCAGAATTGATGGAATATGGGAGTTAAATATGTAATCGAAAGGGGACTCCCCCTCCCAGGGTTGGCAGGCTCAGGGACATTCGTGTTTCCTGAGGTCATGGTTGGTGCCCTTGCTCTTCTCCCCAGCGTGTGAGCCCAATGTGAGCCTGGGCTGTGTCCTAGCCTTTCTATTTCCCCAGCATCAAGCACAACATCTTTCTCATGGTAGATGCTCCAGAATGGTTCCTTGTGTTAATACCTGACTGGTTGAATGTACCAATGAAAGGGTGAATTGATGGAAGTGTTCCTCAGTGGCATTTCCAGGTGAGGAGGCAAGTGGAGGAAGCTGGTCAGCCCAGCAGGAAGGATTATTGTATCATTGACATATTTAGGTTTTTTAGCTCTTGGTGATAATAAAAAGCAGATTGACTTTTAATCTATTTTAATATTGTTTTAAATCCTCCACTCACAATGTGTGCCCTTGGTGCTTGCACCCAGGACGGACCACTCCTTTTTGGTATGCCTCACATGAATGCACAAAGTGGTGAAAATGCCAGTTCACCACACAGTGAGCCAAAGCAGAGTCCGTGACCATACGTCTCTGCTGCCGATGTAAGCAGTCACGGTCCCTATTGAGATTTTGCCTTGAAACCCTGCGGATGCTGAGGAGCACTGAAAAGAGGTACCGAATGCAGAACAAACAAATGAACAGCTCTCACTATTGACATCATGCTCCAGATGCTGGCCCTCCCACTCGTCTCCTTATGACAGAATCAACATGGCCATTCCCATAAGAAATGATTCCCCAGGGAACCACTGAGCATTTGCTTAATGACTTCTGAGAGAACCTCTGCTTTTGGTACCACGAATTGGGAAAGGAGAATGTCCACATGGGATTACTACTCTTGTCAGCTCTGTATCCCAGCCTTGCATCCCAGGGACAGGCCCGGCAAGCTTGGTGAGAGCTGATGAGGCCACATTTCTCCAGAGATGTTGGGAATATAGGGAGAGGAGGAGGGACATATTGACTGCAGCTTGTTGGGATGACTCGTGAGGCCTGGGACAGCCCTGTGTTCATGAGTCACTACAGCTAAGTTTAGTGCTGGCTTCCGTGGCGGAACAGATGGGCAGTCAGAACAAAGACATTCTGCTCAACTCTAGCCCGGCATGGCCCTGTCCAACGGATTAGCCTAGGGCTGAGCCAGACTGTCCAGGTCTGTGCTGACATGGACATATACACGCAACAGGGCTCCCAGGTCCTGGGAATGGCAGACAGAGACCAGGAGCTATGACTGCCCATCATTCCTTTTCCCCTTGATCCCTCAACTTTCACTGAACACCAGTTACACAAAGACAAGCCCTTCCCTCCAAGAGCACACAATCCGAATGGAGGATAGACACAATCGACAGGATGCAAGCAGATGGCAAGTAGATGCAAAATAAAAATGGCCAAAACTTGGACAGTGTTTCTCAATGAAGAAAGCCTTCTCTCAAATCTGTCATGTTATTTGGTTCAAACAGTAACCATGCAAGTTGTATTATCATCCCAAAGTTACAGATCAGCTGGAGTCCAGGCTTCCTCCCTCAGTTCCCAATTCAGAATCTATTTCACACCACTCTGCCCTTATGTGAGCTTTTTGGGGAGGATGGGCTGTGAAGGACGCGATACCCGTTTGCTTGGTTAGGAGATAGTGTGGTTTAGGAGTCTTGGTTCATAACAGTATTGGTAACTTAATGATCTCAGCATCTCCTGCTTCATCATTCCCTCTGCCTCTGTTGCCTACTTAACATTTCACTGGGTCTCCTAAGAAATGCATTTTTTCCCTCGTGGGCATGAATGCTTTTTTTGAAGAAATGTAGTTTTGTTGCTTTTATGTTTTCAGTGTCTCTACTAATAGAAAAGACAAGGTAAGAATACATTTGATTATTCTATTTAATAAATATAGATATAGAAAAGATATAGACAGATAGATATAGATGTACTGTAATATTCTTTATTATTACCCAGTAAGAAGATAGAAATCACCAGTGATTATCATGTTTAACAACATGGAGTTTAATAGCAATATTTGTATGTGATGATTTTCTAAGAGCTCTCCATGCTTACTTATTTTTATTTTATTTTATTTTATTTTATTTATTTTTTTAAAGCAGGAGGGAGGGGCAGAGGGAGAGGAAGAGAGAGAATCCCAAGCAAGCTCCACACCCAGTGCAGAGCCTGACGCAGGGCTCGATCTCACGACCCTGAGATCACAACCCGAGCCGAAATCAAGAGTTGGATACTTGACCGACTGAGCCACCCAGGAGCTCCTATTTTATTTTTAATTGAGGTATAATTGATGCATAACATTATGTTAGTTTCAGGTGTATAACATAATGATTTGATATTTATATATATCATTAAATGATCACCACGATAAGTATAGTTAACATCCATAACCACACGTAGTTACGATTTTCTTTTCTTGTGGTGAGGACTTTGAAAAGCTACTCTCTTAGCAACTTTCAAATACACAGTACAGTGTTGTTAACTATAGTCACCATGCTGTTCATGACATCCTAGCACTTATTTATTTTGTAACTGGAAGTTTATGCCTTTGACTCCCTTCACCCATTTCCTGCTTTATCCTCTTTATATCTTTCCCTGCTTCTTTGGGAATTATATTTTTCTCCATCCCTGAAGGCCTGTGTCCTGGACAGGGGATGGGCAAGATGGTGGGAAAGGGTTGGTGTGATTTTTACAGAGGAGATGGGAAAGTACTATGAAGCCTCAGCAAGCACTTTGTACCTCCCCAGTGTCCCTCAGGACAATGGTTAGAGGTAAGCACAGTGGCATCCACTTTACCCTACATCCTAGAAATTCAGACCTACACGCAATGTCTTTAGGGAAACCCGCACTTCCTCCAGGTAGGAAAAGCCCAGCATGAGTCACCTGGGCTGGAATCCAGACGGCAGGCTGTTTCAAGTTTTTTTCTCTGCTTTTTCAGGCAAGAACTTTGGAGATCTTGTTGTTCTAGGTACTGGTTATAATCCTCTGATGGCTACTTCCTGGGTGTTCTGGCCTGAACTCAAACATGCTCCCTGTTTTTCCTTTAGACATGGCTCTTGCTCATTTCCAAACTCCAGCTTTTAACACAAAACATGTAAGTGTCTATAAGGACAAGCTCTGGCCACTCTTCCGATCAGGAGCAATGATTTCTGTTGGATGTCACTTTCTAATGAGATGATTTGGATATGTTTGGGTTGTGGGGAGAGAGAGAGTAGGCTGGAGGGGAGGGAGATTGTGTGGGGGGTGGTGTTGAGGTGGGGGTGGGAATGCCGATGTTGGTTTATTGATAGTCGGCTGGATGACATTCTTGTTTCATCACATGATGAGTGTTTTCAAGGCACTGAGCCAAGACCAGACATAAACCTGTCTGGAGAAACATCTCCATGAAATATTCCTGGGCTCACAAAGCAGATTTCTACAGAGGCAGCACGGCTCACCCGATTCATTCCTTGAGGCAACCATAAAACATGTGATCTGGAGAAGGTGGAGGTGGGTGGGCTTCTTGCAGCTAGTTGGTGACAGAGCCAGGATTGGAACCTAGGTCTATGGAACCCTAAGTTCATATTCTTTTCACAGCTCCAGAGTGTAGACACTCAAGGGATAGTCATTCTTGTTCTAAGTCTGCCCCTGTCAGTTTTATGACCTTAGTTATGTTCCTTCTCTGCTCTGGGCTTTGGTTTCCTCCTCTGTAAGTTAGGGTTTTGGAAAGGTTGACCTCTAGCTCCTACGACAGGGACCATATCTCCAAGACATAGAGGGCTGCCTGGCACTCAGTAGGTGCAATATGCATACCGATGGAACAAATGCGTCAATGTTTCATGATTCTATGAATGTCCAGTCTCATATTCACTCCCTGTCTTTAAATCTCTCCATCCGTTTATTCGTGATCTTCCACATTCTGCCTATTTTATAGAGTGAGCTTTAAAACAACAACAAAAACTTTTCTAGTTCCTTCTGTTAGTATTGTGCCCTTTGCAACACTCTCATGACAAAAGAGGCTTGGCTTGTTCTATGAACAGTGATAATGACAGTGGTGTTGGTGCACATGTTGAAACTTCAGGTGTTATAGTCCTTTCATTTGAATGATGGTCCTTTTTTGCCTTGTCCCTTATGCTTTGGGTCATTGGTAGGTATCATATTAATGCACACTTCTTTACATGCTATTGTTTTAAGTGCATGAGAAGGTATGTATCCATGAGTTTGTATGTGTGTGTTCTATTCTTCAGTGTAGTCGACCTATGTTATTTTTGTTTTCCCAACATCTTTTTCTCTCCTTTTAACACCTCAATTGTCTTTAGGTAACACCCTTCCCCCACTCTGACATATACCAGGAGTAGAGCAGACCCTGCTTACATCAGGTAGAGATAATTAGGGTATTAAACCCTCCTGGCCACAGGGCTTTGTTCAGCAATGGACATGTGATTCGATCAGATCTAAAGAGATTCAGTTCTTGATGAAACTACTGGAAATAAGTCTTTATCTTTCTGCTGGACTTATAACTGTAGACGTAATCCTGTATGACCAACAGACAACCTTCTTACCTCCACCATGAGGGGAAATTTTGCCTAACAATGGAGACTACACAGAAGAAAGCAGAACTGAGAGAAAGAGAAGGACATGGTCTGAGATCCTGGAGCCAACTGCACCTGAAGGCAACCTCCCCCAGGGTTTTAGTTGTGTGAGCCAAGACATTCATACTGTCAGTACAGTCAGTCTGGTTTGGGTTTACCGCCACTTGCAGCTGAGGGATAAAATTCCATTGCATTGTGTAGCTCTGGATCGTCCTAACCCTCTGCATCTCCTCTCATTGTCAGGTCTCAGTTGTGGGATTGCTGAGCCCTGGTTTTGTCCCCTTCTCTGGCCTGCTTGCTCAAGCACAGCCTTGCACAGAGCCTCAGAGGAGCATGGCTTGGGGGTTTGGGGATGCTGAGTGGAGCCTGGCCTGTAATTATCTGCTACCACAACTGCTTCTTAGAATCTTCATCTAGTTTCATGGCTGTTTTCATACTTAAACCACTGTGCCAGTTTCCATGGGAGGTTCAAATAAATCAGATATTCATTTTTTTTTTTTCATTTTAGGGAAATTCTCCCCTATATTATATGTCATCTTTTTCTGGCTTTTTTGTTTAGTTTTCAACTTTAGGGAAATCAGTTACATTAGTTATCCATATGTTGAATTGTTTTTCCTCTCCTTTATGTCTATTATATTCCAATTTGTTTTCTCACATTATCATTTTTTCTACATTTGCTAGGATTATCTTGAGCCCTTTCTCTATGTTAATCCTTTGACTTTCAACTAAAACTGTCCTTTTTCTTACTGTTTCTTATTAATTTTTTGTTCTTGAATAGTATTGTTTTTACCTTAAAGTTATCTCTTAGATCTGCCGACATCTTATTTTGTTATCTGGTCTTTAAACTATTTTTAAAAATTTAATTCAAGTTCTTATTACGTATCTCTAGAGTATGAAGTATAAGCACTTTGATTCTGTTCCTTGAATTATCTTTCTCCTATGTTGAGATATCTTCTTCTGAATTTTGCTTCCTTGTTGTAGCTTGCACACAATGCTTGATGTAAGTGGTTTGCTCTGATACCTGTTTTGATTCTAATTGCTTTGATATCTGTAAGCGATCCTGGCTTAGCTCCTTTCCCTTCTGTATATGAGCACTGTGTGTCTTTGCTGTTTACCTAAGGCTGAGAGGTTAAGAATTGCATTCCATCCACTTCTCTTTCTGACGGTCTGAGGGATTAAGCAAAATCACCTGGGGCTATGCCCATTTGTGTTTAATATACTATATCATAATGCACTGCCCAGCTGGGCATGTCTTCTCCTGTCCTGGGGACAGCCCCCCAAATTCAGAGCAAGTCCCAAAAGCTTAGTTTCCAACAGAGAGGACTAACATATGTTTATTACTGTTTCACCCCCCCTCTCTTTCATGCCCCATTTACTCCCACCCAGCAAGAGGTAGAGAAAGATAAAGATACCCACTTCATCCACCTCTCCTTAATTCAAGAGTTCTAATAAGATTTTCAGTATTTTGTGGGGTGCCTGGGTGCGGTCCATTAAATGTCCGACTCTTGGTTTCTGCTCAAGTTGTGATCTCAGGGTCGTGAGATTGAGGCCCAGATTGGCCTCCGCGTGTGCTGAACGTGGAGTCTGCTTGAGAGTTTCTCTCCCTCTGCCCCTCCTGCTCATGCTCTCTCTCTCTCTTGTTCTCTTTCTCACAAATAAATAAATAAATCTTAAAAAAAAAGATTTTCTGTACTTTGTCAACTCAGTAGTTCTGTTTCAGGAGTGAGTGGATGCCAAGAATTCCCTGTTTTTATCTTGGGTTCCCCCCACCTTTTGAAGTTTTTAGCTTGAGGTTGTGTCCTTTTACTGGTTTGGTTGCTGATAGTAAATTTTTTCCTGAATTTTAATATATTTGTTCCTTAGGTCTAAGTGCAGGAGACATCACCAGAGGCAGCATGGCATCACCAAAAGAACAAAGGCTCTGCAATCTGTCAGACGTGCTATGGGACCCTGAGTCTCTCTGACCTTCAGTCTATTTTCTGATTATGAGAACAGTCACACTTAACTTGCAGAACTGGTGGAGGGGAAACTCGAGGGAGGGGGATATGGCTGAGCTTGGCAGAGGGAAAGGAAGAGAGAAGTGGATGGAGAACAGAGGCAAAGCACCACATGACCTCATCTCTCCAGTCCTGAATTCCTTCCACTGTTAGGAACGCTGTATGCAAAATGCTTGGCACATGATACTGATCAAAATGGTGATTATTAGGAGGTAGGATAGGTGTCAGGCCATGCAGGATGGGCCTCAGTGAAGTAGTGTAGAGCATGAGGGGTGATCATTCTGGGGCCATAGTTTCCTGTGTGCACTTTCCTGTGCTGTTTATAAAACTCCTTGGCAAAATGTGGAGGTGGTAACTATGTGGGGAAAGCATGTCACCTTTGCCTTCACATCAGCCTGCCCCGATGATTTACTTGTTCTCTCTGAGTGTCTAACTAAGGACTAGATGTCTTTATCAGGGTGTGCTCTTGGTTTGCCACATTTTCTTTCTTTATTTTCTTCTACAAATCCTTTTATGAAAATCATATATGGTCATAGGCAGAGTTGTGATCTGAGGCAGAGGGATAGCATCTTCCCATTCCTGGTGTAACTAGGATGATAACTCCTGGATTTTCTACCCACATTTTTCTCTACCATATTTTGTGGTAGACAGTAGAACTTTTGAAGTGATGAACTATCCCTAATGCCTAAACTTGGCCTGGCCAGGGATGGGACCAAAACTTGGATCTGTCCTAATGCATCTGTAGGCTCTCCCTGGATACCCCTCCCAACTAATGAAAAGTGTTTATAGGATGGAGGGAGTGTGGGGACCCCTCTGGCTCAGTCAGTGGCCTCTACATGGTATGAAGAACAAAGGTGTACATGAGTATGCATGGCCTCTTAAATATTAGATAAGAAAAATCATATCTTTCAAAATCTTGAGATAGCTATGTATCAGGCCTACCACAGCCACTGCAGAAAAATACAGGATCATTTATACAACGGCATATTACTCAGCCATCAGAAAGGATGAATATCCAACTTTTACATCAACATGGATGGGACTGGAGGAGATTATGCTAAGTGAAATAAGTTAAGCAGAGAAAGTCAATTATCATATGGTTTCACTTATTCATGGAACATAAGGAATAGCATGGAGGACATTAAGAGAAGGAAGGGAAAAATGAAGGGGGGGAAATTGGAGGGAGAGATGAACCATGAGAGACTATGGACTCTGAGAAACAAACTGAGGGTTTTAGAGGGGAGGGGGGTGGGGGGATGGGTTAGCCCGGTGATGGGTATTAAGGAGGGCATGTAATGCATGGAGCACTGGGTGTTATATGAAAATAGTGAATCATGGATCACCACATCAAAAACTAATGATGTATTGTGTGGTGACTAACATAACATAATAAAACAAAATTTTTTAAAAAATTGAAAAGAAAAAAAAGAAAAATACAGCATCAAAGCACAGAAGTATCAGAACAGAAGACAAGAGTGCAGACAGTTTATAAGGACATACATCTGTCTCTATGACCTCTTGAAAATTGATTTCCTCATTTGTAAGGTGAAATAATAATAGCACCTGCCATATAGCTTTGTGGTTAGGATTAATGTTTATAGAGCACCTAGTATATTGCCTGGCAAAAAGTAAGGACTCAGTATGTGAAGTCCTTTAATGCTATTTTCTTGTAGTTGTGTTCATTTACTAGTTAATAGAGCCTGTGTGATGCATGTGTGCACACAATTGTGTGATCTTCCTCTGTAAGTTATATGCTTACATAGGGGAAGCTAGGAGTTGTATCTCCTCTTCAACTTGTCTCCAGTTCCTGGGCACCAGGAGGAACTTAATCTATTTTGTTGAATTACTTACAGCAGAGTGCCTGGAGATATGTGTAAAACAGTGCTGGCATAGAGTTGGTATTTAGTAAATATTTGTCGAATGAATGCAAATGAATGAAAAAAATCTCCTTTTAAAAATATCTTCAAAGAAAATGAGCTTCATCCACAGTAAGCAAAATACAGATGAGCCACAAGGGACTACTTCTCAACACCAAGCAATGACAGACTATAAAAGAGAATTGAGAGAGCAAACTGATGGTTACCAGAAGGGATGTTGTGGGGGGATGGGTGAAATAGGTGATGGGGATTAAAGAGTACATTTATTATGATGAGCAATGAGTAATGTATAGAATTATTTAATCACTGGATTGTATACCTGAAACTAATATAACGCTGTATGTTAACTAGACTGGAATTAAAATAAAAAGTTAATAAAAATAGAATCGAGAGAGACTGTAGGCTTTTCTTAAAAAATATTATGAATCTAGAGACAGAGAGAACAAAGAAATTAACTTTCTAACCTCATGTACTCCTTAGACTCTAAAAGTTTATTGATGAGAATCTTTGATATTAAAGACCTATAGAGAGATGGGTGTTTTCACAAGCCATTTGTGTCACAAATTCAAAGAAGCAGAGAACTTTGTGAGAGTAAATTCAAACAAACAAACCAAAGACTTAACCCAAAGCAAGACTACCCAATCAAATTCCCATGCTTCAGTTTTAGGCCCTTGTTGGTGGTCAGGGTCCTGCGTACTCAATTTATTCATCTAGTCAGGGTAGAGGCACAACCTTAATGGATGGAGTTGTGAATAGGGATGCCCAGAATAGCTTGTATTCTGTTACTTGTGAAATATAATTCTAATATCTTTGTTTCCACATTAATGTTGAACTTTATTGAATACCAATTCAGGAAATCTTATGGGCCAAGGAGTGAACTGGATTAAGATTATGAATGAGAGTGTGTGTGTGGTGGTGGTGGTGGGGGGGTCTGTGTGTTGACTGGAGAAGGGAAAGGGTTGAAAGAGTCCACACTTCTGACTCTGGATCTCACACTTGTTGATAATACTGTGCTGCCTCCTGTAGCCAGTACCACCCAATTTGGCAGTGAAGTATTCTGGAATGTTTTCACACATTAGTTCTTTCCCTCTGCAAGCAGACAAAAGACCTTATACTCTTTGATTCTTCCAAGTGCTAGCTCAGTGCAAAAAAGGGCTGACTGATTGCTATGGATCGACAGATTTCATTTAGTAAGTGTAAGCACCAGCATGCCTCAGACTTACCATGTGACTGAGTGTCAGATAACAGACAGTGTCCAGCGTAAAAATCACCCATGAGGAGGAGCTGACTTAGCCCCTAGAAATTTCTGGTATTCATGACTTTTTATTTTTGTCCTTGGTAGGGAGAAAAATTAGGGAGCCAAGGCTATTTGGGTTGTCATCAGGGAATTAGGAGGAATGGTGTAGGAAAACAGCAGTTATAAGTGTCCTAGGAATTTGGGTAGACATGTTTACGGGGTTGGCATTTTGAAAGCTGGATAGAAATACCTTGTGTGTGTGTGTGCATAAGAATGTGTTCAAGGGCCTATGCTAGTAACTTCTAGAAAGACAGGAAAATGTGGGAAGGAGAAAAAACCTGTGGCATATAATTTTTTGCAGTAGATTATATTTTTAAAAGAAAAAATATGGAGGGCGACTGGGTGGCTCAGCTGTTAAGCGTCTGCCTTCGGCTCAGGTCATGATCTGGGGTCCTGGGATCAAGTCCCACATCGGGCTCCTTGCTCAGCGGGAAGTCTGCTTCTCCCTCTCCCACTCCCCCTGCTTGTGTCCCTTCTCTTGCTGTGTCTCTCTCTGTCAAATAAATAAAATCTTTAAAAAGAAAAAGAAAAAATATGGATATTACTGTAACCATAGTTAGAGCATCTTTTTTGCACCTGCTTAACTATGACCCTGGGCAAACAGGGACAGGTCAACTTTGAGATAGGATACCATCAAGTCAAAGAGCTGTGTGTGTCACAATGGCACCATCACCACCACTCCAACCTCATAACTCAAAGACCACTGCATCAATGTCTGGTCCAATATGGCACCATGCTGGGATTTCTTAGCCAGACATTGTTCTCACCTCAGATGGCATGATGGATAGGATTGGACCTTTTAGACAAGGAATCCCATGATTCCTGAACAAGACCATGATTTGGGTGCTATGCAGTGGCCCTAAAAAGCAACCAGCATCCTCAAAAAGACTGCAAATGGTGAATTGTTTTATCACAATTTCTGAGCATTCCTCCTTCTCAGTAGTCCAGGCTAATAGGAATGGCAACACTTTAGACAGCCAACTTGCTAAATACTGGGAGTCTGTGCTTGTGTGTGAATGTTTATGTATGTGAGGGTAAGACACACAAGTGGGGAGAATGAATAGAGAAGAAATCTATGCCCTTGATTTTGAAGAGCATTTAATGATGCTGATTTAGCTACTTACTACTTGAACTCCTGTAATTGCAGAGTTAAATTCTCTCATTCTTAGGACTTTTTGAACATGGCTGAATCCCTTTCTCAGGGAAAGGAAAGATGCAGGCTTAGGTTCAGGTCAGATTTTATTATTTCATAATTGATGTAGACAGAAGGAAGTTTTTAAACTAGGCTTCACATAATGAGGCAGAATTTATGAAATGCCCCTTGGATCTATCACCAGATACTTTTAAGAGAGAATTAATCATAGACCCTAGAGAAAAGGGCTGCTGGAGGGGAAATTCGAGGAAGGGGGACATGGCTGAGCTTGGCAGAGGGAGAGGAAGAGAGAAGTGGATGGAGAACAGAGGCAAAGCACCACCTGACCTCATCTCTCCAGTCTTGAATTCCTTCGCAGTCTCTGTTCTGCTTTCCAGAGGGACTGGGCCAGTCTCTCCCTCTTCCAATCTATCCTGAACACTGTGGCCCTATTAATCCTCTTAAATCACTGCTCACTTCTCACCGCTTCCCTTCTAAAGAGTCAGAGGTGGCTCCCTATTGCCTGCTAAATCAAATCCGGCTTCTCTGCCTCACTTGCATTGACTTCCGGAATTCAGCCCTCCCCAGCCTGTCCAGCAGCTCCCAACCACCAGCTCTGTCTCATCAGCCCCGACTCCTCACTGTGTTTTGCACAGATCGGGGCTTTCCCACCTCTGCTCTGTCGTTTCTCCTGATGGGTACCTTGCTCCACTTTGCTCCACCCAGCCTCCCTCTCTGACCCTTAGGGCCTATGTCAAGGCCAACCCTCTCCAAAAATATGGCCTTCTGACCACTCCAGTCCTCTCTGAAGCCTCTCTTCTCTGAATCCAGTGATGTGCTGGTAGATGTTTAACAACAGGCTCTCTGGGGGTGGGGGAGTGAGGGAATAAGCACATTCAGACACATTCATGAGTCCATTATAGATTTTAGTGATATAAAGAATGTGTAAATGAAGGGAGGGAAATTGGAGGGGGAGATGAAACATGAGAGACTGTGGACTCTGAGAAACAAACTGAGGGTTCTAGAGGGGAGGGGGTGGGGGGATGGGTTAGCCTGGTGATGGGTATTAAAGAGTGAACGTACTGAATGGAGCACTGGGTGTTATAAGCAAACAATGAATCATGGAACACTACATCAAAAACTAATGATATAATGTATGGTGATTAACATAACATAATAAAATTTAAAAAAGAGAGAAAAAAAGAATCTATAAATAAACTTCAGAATGTGTGAGTGGAAAAAAAAAGAATGTGTAGTACACAATTTACAAATAAGATATGTAATACTCTTTATTGTACGTTCTGTGTAGTGAATTGCTTTCTGTAAAATGCTTTCATTGATGCTTGTTAAACTTTTGTATCTGTAGCCAACCTATTATTGCAATTAACAAACAAGCGTTGTTCTGACATGAATACTGGTTGACACTTTAATGAATAAAATGAATGTGAAACAACAAAGACATATGTCACAGTTTTGCTGGCTCATCAGTGACACGAGAGGCTTCTTTGCTGAATTGGATAATAGTTTTCAAATGCTCAGGGTGTGTGCATGTGTGTTATTTATAGTGTAATGATTACAGACACTCCTAATTTAGTTTGCATTCACATTTTCTCCATCACTTTGCTAAGTCTAGGCAATCAACAAAACAATAAACCAAGCCTTGATTTGTAGCATTCGCCAATTTCTGTTGTGTCAATAGTCCCGCCATGGCCAATTTCAAGCCACCAATGTGACTTGACTGAATGTGATGTTGGGAGACGTGCAGCAGCACATTATTAGATAGTGTTTCCACCATACTTTATCCAGATAACAGGAAGATGTTGTAATATGATTAGAAAGTGATCAATTTTGAGTATTTATAATTTTTGTTTTGAATATATAGAACTGTAAGCTTATATAATGTGATCTTCAATATTGTCTGACAAAAATCCTAAAGTTTAACAATCGGGCGCCACAAGCCAGTTCAAGCTGTCAGTACGAATCAACTCTATCACACCACTGTCTGACTTCAATATCTGGAAAATTAAGTTCCAGACATCATGTGAGGCACTGGGGTAAAGAGATGAATAGCCCATCCTCGTCCCCAAGGATTTCACAATCTACTAAGATGACAGATAAGTCATCAGATAACAACAACAGATTTGAACTACAGTGGAGGCATGAGGAGACTTCTAGGGACTATGGAGGCTCAGAGAGAGGAGGTTATTATCTCATGGTGGTGATCAGGTGGGTTACGCAGAGGAGATGATTTTACATGGAATTCAGGAAGATTATGAGGAATGTATTAGGTGGAGTAGATAGGGCTGGACATTTCAGGTGGAAGGGGAAGCAGGTGTACAAAGACCCATGTTCATGCAGCACCAGGTAATTTGGCATGGCTGGAGATGGGGAAATGGAGATTGGCAAGGCTGGAGGTGGGGAACAGCCAGACATGAAACTATTTGGGGAAGGCTGGAAGCTGATTGGAAAGCACTCATAATCGTGACCATACAATGTTTAATTATTCCCTATTTTCCCCTTGGTGTATATTTTCTTCTCATAAAGATAAATCTTCATTTTTACCCATAACTCATTTATCTGCCCTACTGTGCAGAAAGCCAGAGGAACTTTTTGGATTACTGGCACATGAGACCTTTGTGGAACTTTTTTTTCTTCTTGAATGTTTCAATTCCTTTGATTTCTTTTATTCTAGACAATGGGACACAAGACTTTTGTTCCCCATTATTTAGGCAGGCCAACAGAGAAAGCCCAGAGAGATGAAAAGTTAAAAGAATCTTGAAAATCAAATATTTTATATCTTTCAGGGCCACTCCATTGGCCAATGGCAGGACTGGATGAAAGATCCATTTTTTTTTTTTTCTGTGCAGGCGTCTGCCCACTAAACCAGTGATTCCACCTTAATTCCAAATCTTAGCCACATGTCATTTACCCTCCTGTATGATTCTGTAGTTTCCTGGGACATGGTGATGTGGGAAATATTTGAAATGTAAAAGAACATTAAGTAAATCAGAGAATTGGGTCCACTGGCCTAAAAAGTTGAGCCAGCTGAGCAGGGAGCACATAAAATATCTAAAAACAGTCAAAACCTTGTCAGAAACATTTGGAAACCAAAACCTTTGAACCCAGAACTGCAAATGGAAGATCTTAAAAAATTGTTTTGCTTTGTGTGTGTTCAGTATATTCAATTAATATGAGAGCTTGGTTTCCAAACATATGGAAGAGATTTTTCATCAAAAGAAGGCCTTTTTACTGGGTTTCAAATTTCTAGTTGTTGCCTGTCACTTGATATAAAATATCTGATTTTCAAGATTTTTTTAAGCCAAGCAGAAAAGTAGATAAAATTGCTTTCCCTTCTGAAGTGGGATGGAGGTGTATTTGTGGGGCTTATCAAGGACAGTCTCCTCGGTGACAAGGTGACAAATCAGTAAGGGCTGAGAAGACAAGACAGACTAAGTGGCAGGTAAGCACACTCAATTTCCTATCAGGGAAGACTGATGAATCCTGCAGGGAAAGGATTCTTGTTGCCATGGTGAATGGTAGAAGGAGTCCAGAAAGAAGAAAGCTGTGGAAATACTTGAGAAAGCCCCCCAAAGCTACGTGGCTACATGTATCAGGACTACCCGCAAGGAACAAGTGGTAGGACCTATTTTCATTGGCTGTATGGAAACGCCACCTCAGCGTCAGTTGACAAGTAGAAAACCCACCTCAGATAGTCCTTCCCATTTATCTTCACAGTTCTCAAATGATCCGGTCTCGTTTCCCAACCAACCACCCAGAATGATGTGTAAAAATCTCTTCATGCTCAAGAGAAGGAGTAAACAGAAAGGTGAGTGGTCTGACTTCTCCTTGGCAAGAGATATTGTTGTCAAATCCACTTGCAGTTTGTTCCTTGATGATGGAGACCATGCCTAACTCTGGGTGGGCTCTTATTGTGTGCCGTGTGTCCCTACATTATAGTAGTTATTACATTGCTTTGCAACTTCCTGATTACTGATCTCTCCTCCATTGGACTGCAAGCACCTTGATATTAGCTGTTGCCTCTCATCCATTTCCAACCCCAAACACAAGCTTATACATTAAAGACTTTACTAAAAATAGGATGAATGAATTTTTAAAAAAGAGTTAATTCTAGAAAAATCATTTTCCTTTCTCAATTTCTCAATTTTTAAGATGCAGCATTGGTGTAAAGTTCTTTCCAACTGTCATATTCCATGCATTTCTCTATGATTGTTCTGTCTTCCACTATAACATAATTTCATAGGGTCAGAAATCATGTCTTAAACTGCTCAAGACAGTTTCTTTATGTGCTGTCAGCTATTACTGATTAGAAAGCTAAATTCTGACTATATATGTTCTTTGCCTTCATATATTCAGACAAGGGTAGAAAAAAGGTGTATGTAAAAATTGGCCAGAAGTAAAAACAAAACAATAAGACAACAAAAACAAAACAAAACTTTTTTTGAGTTAAAAAAAATTCATCGATTTATTTACTTACTTCAGCAGTTTGAGGTTTATAGAAACAGCAGAAAGTGCAGAGTTCTCACATTCCTTCCTGTGCCCCTGCAGGTTCGCCTCTTATTAACAAACTGCACTACTGTGGTACAGTTGTTACATTGACGAGACATTATTGAAATATTATTATTAACTAAAGTCAGTAGTTTGCATTAGGGTCACTCTTTGTGTTATATATTCTATGGGTTTGGACAAGTGTATAAGGACATATATCTACCATTGTAGTATCCTACAGAACAGTTTCACTGCTCTAAAGATCCCATGTGCTCCACCTATTCATGCCTCCCACCTCCTCCCTCTCTCTCAAAAACCACTGATCTTTTTACTGTGTCTATAGTTTTGCCTTTTCCAGAAAACCATTTAGGTGAAGGCATACAGTAAATAGCCTTCTTTTTTCTTTTTTCCCTTTTTTTTTGATGTATTGTTCAGTGATTCATTAGTTATGTATAACACCCAGTGCACATCACAACACGTGCCCTCCTTAATACCCATCACCCTGTTACTCCCCACCCCTCTTCTGAGGGCACATTAACAAAAGGAAGACAAGTAAATAGCCTTCTTATATTGGCTTCTCTCACTTAGCAATATGCCTTTAAGTTTCCTCCATATCTTTTCGCTACTGATAGCTCATTTCTTTTTATTGTCGAATACTATTCCTTTGTCTGGATGTACCACAGTTTGTTTATCCATTCACCTACTGAATAACATCATGGTTGCTTCCAAGTTTTGGCACTTATGAATAAAGCTGCAATAAATGTATATATGTAGGTTTTTGTGTGGACTTAAGTTCTCAGCTCATTTGGGTAATACCAAAGAACCTAATTGCTGAATCATATGTTAAGAGCATGCTTAGTTTTGTAAGAAACTGCCAAACTTCCAAGTGGTTGTACCATTTTGCATTCCCATCAGCAATGAATGAGAGTTCCCATTGCTCCACATCTTTGCTGGCATTTTATCTCCTTCTTTAAAGTTTGTATACCCCTTATCTTGATGAACAGAACCACCATCCATCTGGGCGCTCAAGCCAGGCATATTCCTTGTCCTCCTCTCTCCACTCCTCTCCTCCAGATGAATTGATTCTCCCACTTGTGTGTCTCTGAGATT
Source organism: Mirounga leonina (assembly GCF_011800145.1). Taxonomy (NCBI): domain Eukaryota; kingdom Metazoa; phylum Chordata; class Mammalia; order Carnivora; family Phocidae; genus Mirounga; species Mirounga leonina. Next base: position 26,008,201 of record NW_023270504.1, read on the forward strand.
CGGTCCTTTTCTCTATCCTTTCTGCCTCCATCCATGAAACAGCCTCTCTCTGGTTTGCCTCCACTCCATACTGCAGGCAGCCATCTTCTAAAACTCCATGTTGCTCTATTGTTAAAAACAAAACAAAACAAAATGAAACGAAACAAAACAAAACAAAACAAAACAAACAAACAAAAACTTTTGAAGTCCTCCTCGCCTTCAGGTTAAAGTCCCAACAGCCCTGGATGGCTGCAAGGTCTTTGGGAACCTTCCTCTGTTAACCACTCCTAACCTCTCCATTGTTTTGCTATTTCATGCCCCAACTTCCTGCAAGGTGGTGGTAGTGTTTGTAGTATCAGCAGTTCCCCAAACTTGCCAAGCTATTGTAAACCATTGCACATGCTATCCCCCTTCCTTGGAATCCTCACCTGTATTTTCTCCCTGGAGAATTTCTATTCAACTTTAAGACCCAGCTTAAATATTACCTCGCTCGACTACCGGGAGAGTAGGGCCCCCATGGTCTAGCTGAGTCATGCCTTCACCTCATTGACTGACTGGTTCATGTATGGGTCTGTCTTCCTTGCCCACTCCCATATCTATGACCTTCTATATCCTTCAAACCTAACCTGCTTATACAAGTTCCGAATTAAATATTCAAAAGGGTAGCTGGCAGGTGGTGGGGGGAAGGCTGACTGTGTCTCCAATATGGCCTAATAATTTCAGAGACTGAGACTGCACAGCCTCTTGACCACCATGGGCTGACTGAACCACATAGGACTGGAGAACAAAAAGAGGAAGGGACAAGAGGGTGGCTGTGTGGCGTAGCCTCCAGCCATATATATTTTCCCCGTCTATCAATTTTGAATAGGTTATGAGGCGAAGAGGCCAAGGTCATTGCTAACTACTACTCTTGTGCTGATGGGGGAGGAGAAATTGTAAAATGTGAGATGTGCAATTAGTTAGATGGCTGCAGAAAAACCATAAAAATTACTCATTGTCACAGGAAGGATTTATTCTGGCTCATGAAAATTATCCTGCTTCAGAGAACAGGTTTGCAAGTAATTGCAACAATTCTGCCTGAATCTCCATGGACTCTAAGCCTGGCCCTCTAGGTAATCTCTTGCAGGTGCCTTTGTGTGCAGATGGGCAAGGAGGAGGAGAAACAGGTAGCAACTCTTAGGGGGAATAGCCATCCACTTTCTGAGTCTGTTTTTCCTGCTCATCAGTAAAACTTCTCATGTTTAGCCAGTTATTCATTTCTTTCACAGAAGTCATTTTGATAATCTTGGAGATTGTGTCCCACTTCCCACTGGGTGGTGACTGGGCTGCAGACAGCCAGATTGTTAGAACAAACCTCGAATTCTGAGGTTCTCCCACAGGCGGGGTTGGTCTTTTCTTACTAAACTCCTCCTAGCTCTGTAAACTATCCCAGGAAGGATCCTTAGCTATCTATTTCATATGCTTTCTTGTTATGTGTTTTGTTTTGTTTGGTTTGGTTTGGTCTTAGCTGCTTGAAAGACATTAAGTCAGAGGGATGTAAGTTGAAATCCCAGCATTACCACGTGCTGGCATATAACCATAGAAACCCTTGAGATGATGTTGGGGAACATATCCAGGAAGCCTCTTCTGTGAGAGGTACTGACCCATCAGGAGTGATGGATCAATATAACATGGTTTTGTTGTTTTGTGACCAGATGGGAAGGTGTCCCTTCATGGAATCTATATGTTTGACTCCAGAGCAGGAGTTAGCTGCTGGTGAGAGTCCCAGAGTGAGAGAGGACCTGAGACACCGTGTCCCTAGTCTCTCCCAGAACAACCCAGAAGCTTTGGCCTGCCCTTCCCCCTGTACAGCCCCAGAGCATCTGGTCTGGGGCTATCAGAATCCTGCTTTGCAGAGACATCATACTTCTTTCACCCTCCAATGACTGTGAAAAATGCTAGGTGTGCTGAGAGATGGTGACCAGCTGGGGTGGGTATGGTTAGGCATTGAGGCAGGGAGGAGAGAGGCAGTGGAGGTTCTAATGGATTGGGTTCTAATGCTGGGTTAGGAGCTAAGTTTCTGCATTTTGTTCTCTGTTCTGAGGCAGAACTTCTTTCTCTGAGGGTTTGGTGTGAAAAAGAAAAAAAAGAAAACAATGCATGAGTGAGTTAAAATTATGCGTAAAATTTGCTGACCGAACTTCCTTCAGAAGATACAGAATCAACTGCCTTATTATTTTGACGGAAGTATAATATAGTGAAATGCCAAGCACTGTAGTAAGACTTTACAAATATTCAGTCTTTGAAACAACCATAGGAGGTTAGTGCTATTATTACTCCCATTTTATAAAAGAGGATAAAGATGAATAAATATGTTATGTGGTTTACCCAAGATCACACAACTTCTAAGTGGCAGAGCTAGGATTTGAACCCTAGAAGCCTGGTTTTTGGTTTGTGCCCTTAAATTTATTCCATGAAAAACAAGCCCCCCAAAATTATACTATGCTGCCTCCCAATCTTAAAAATACTTAGATCCTTTTAACTCTCAGGACTTCAGTCTCCACTATGCTTTAGCCTTGCACATTCAAACCTCATCCTGAGTCTTGTTATGACTTGAAACCACTTTGTCTCAGATTTCTTTTTCCAGTGAAGAGGTTTTTTTAGAGAAAATAATTATTTTGAAGCCTTTACATATAAGATTCTTCCAACTCTAAAATTCTGTACTTTATGATTTATAAAAGATTGGGAATGGGTTGTCAGAAAATAAAATCACCCAAAGGGAATTTAATCTGACTCAGCTGCTCTATCTAAAAAATCTTAAAATAAGAATTTGAAAGACTATTGTTTTTAGTTTAATCTAATACTTATGCTTTATCTAAAATCTCAATATCCACAGCCATCCTGACCACCGTTCCTCTAGTTTTAAGGACAAGGTCTCCATCTTTTCATTCGAAATGCATATGGCTGCCCATGTCAGTCACCTCCTCTCCACCTGCCTCCTTACAGACCTGTTTGTACCCACCTCTCTTGATTCTGTAATGCAACCATTCCCTAATTGTTCATTCCCTTTAATTAAAGTCTTAAATATGCTTCTTTCCCATTCTAAAAATTAAAATAAAATAAAATTTCCTTGGATGCTTAGTATCCCTGTATCTACAGATGTTGTTTGCTTCCCTCCTCACACAAACTTCTTAAAAGATTAGTGTATATCTTCCTTCTTTAATTTCTCATTAATCCAAGTTTGGGAGGGTTTTTCACTCTAGCCTTTTATTTGCTATTTTGGTTTTTTTTGGTTTTTTTTTTTTTTTTTTTTGGAGATGGAAAAGGACATAAGAGTAAAGAAATGGAATTTTTAATCTATCTGCTCCTGTAGAAAAGCCATATGATATCTGATTAAAACATTCTTGTGGTCCATTTAAATGTTTCAAAAATCACAGTTTGTGCAATAGACCTAATCCTTCCCAAATCTACTGTCTATATCAGAGTGCATTTATTTTCTAGTGCTACTATGACAAATTACCCATAAACTTGGTGACTTAAAGCAACAGAAATTTATTCTTTCACAGTTCTGGAGTGCAGGAGTCTGGAATCAAGGTGTTGGCAGGGTTGAGCTCCCACAAGTGGTGCTAGGGTAGAATCTGTTACTTACCTCTTCCTGTCTCTGGTGGCTATGGGCATTCATTGTGTTGCCTTATTCCAATCTCTGTCCTGGTCGTCACATGACATTCTCCTCTCTGTCTTCTCTTCTTCTGTCTTTTATAGAAACACTTATCATTGGATTAAGGGCCCACCTAGGTAATCTTGATGATACCTCAGGACCCTTCACTTAATTGTATCTACAAAGACATCTTTCCATGTAAAGTAAAATTCACAGAATCCAGGTATTAGGATGTGGACATATCATTTCAATCCACTACACAGAGTGTGGGCTAATAAAATGCTATGGTGGCTGGGCGCCTGGGTGGCTCAGTTGGTTAAGCGACTGCCTTTGGCTCAGGTCATGATCCCAGGGTCCTGGGATCGAGTCCCGCATCGGGCTCCCTGCTCGGCTGGGGGCCTGCTTCTCCCTCTCCCACTCCCCCTGCTTGTGTTCCTGCTCTCGCTGTCGCTGTCTCTGTCTCTGTCAAATAAATAAATAAAATCTTTAAAAAAAAATGCTATGGTGGCAGATTAACCTTCATTTTTTTTTTACAATTAACATACAATGTTATATTAGTTTTAGGTGTACAGTATAATGATCCAACAATTCTATACGTTTTTCCATTCTCATCAAGATAAGTGTACTCTTAATCCTCTTCATCTATTTCACCTGTCCCCTCACCCACCTTCCCTCTGTTAACCATCAATTTGTTCTATGTATTTGAGTCTTTTTGTCTCTTTTTTTCTTTGTTTGTTGGTACTGTTTCTTAAATTCCACATATGAATTAAGTCATATGGTATTTATCATTCTCCAAATAACTTATTTTACTTAGTATTATATCCTCTGGGTCCTACCTTGTTGTTGCAAATGGCAAGATTTCATTCTTTTTTATGGCTGAGCAATATTTCATTATATATATCACAACTTTTTTATCCATTCTTCTATAGATGGACACGGGTTGCATCCATATCTTGTCTATTGTAAATAATGAAGCAATAAACATAGGGGTGTATATATCTTTTGAAATTAGTGCTTTCATTTTCTTTGCGTAAATACTCAGAGTAGCATTACTGGGTCCAATTTTAATTTTATTTTAAATATTTTTAGGAATGTCCATACTTGTTTTCCACAGTGGCTTCACCAATTTTCATTCCTAACCAACAGTGCATGAGAGCTCCTTTTTTCCCACATCCTTGCCAACACTTGTTATTTCTTGTGTTTTTAATTTTAAGCCATTCTGAAAGGTGTAGTGATATCTCATTTGGTTTTGATTTGCATTTCCCTGATTATTAGTGGTATTGACCATCTTTTTATGTGTCTGTTGGCCATCTGTATTTCTTCTTTGGAAAAATGTCTATTCAGGTCCTGTACTCATTTTTTAATCAGATTTTTTGTTTTGTTGGTGTTGAGTTGTAGAAGTTACTTATATATTTTGCATATTAATCCCTCATCAGATATATCATTTACAAATATCTTCTCCCATTCAGTAGGTTGCCATTTTGTTTTGCTGATGGTTTCCTTTGCTGTGTGAAACCTTTTTATTTTGGTTTTGGTTTAGTCCCAATAGTTTAATTTTGCTTTTGTTTGCCTTGCCTGAGGAAACATCTAGAAAAATGTTTCTATGGCTGGTGTCAAGGAAATTACTGCCTATATTGTCTTCTAGGAGTTTCATAGTTTTGAATCTCACAATCAGTTCTTTAATTCATTTTGAGTTTATTTTTTGGTAGGGTGTAAGAAAGTGGTCTAGTTTCACTCTTTTTCATGGTGGCTGTCCAGTTTTCCCAGCACCATTTGTTGAAGAGATGGTCTCTCCCCCATTGTATATTCTTGACACCTTTATTGTAGATTAATTGACCATATAAGCATAGATTTATTTCTGGGCTTTCTATTCTGTTACATTGATCTATGTGTGGTTAATCTTCATATTGTAAAAAGTGAATATAAGCATTGAATGTAAATTGTAACTCAAACAGGGTTAGATTCAAAGGATAAAGAGCTAAAATTGAGAGAATCTAAGTGTTTTGGAGTACTTATGATACCAAGATTATAAGCTGCTTCCAGATTGATTGCCTATCTTGGCAAAGTTTTCCTAATTGTTGATAGTAGATATTTGTTGTTGTGTAGCTTCTCAGTCCCTGTTTCATCTATTTTTTTTTTTCTATTTGGTAACAGTATTGGGCATTTCCTCTCTCATAAAATTTCTGGAGAGGCCACCTCCCCACTTTAAGAATGAAATACATAACATAATAAAATAATTAAAAAAAAGAATGAAATACATGACACAGACCTGGCCATTATATATTTCCTGACCAAAGTGATCGGTTCGGAGATGGACATATGAACCAGTCACAGTCAATGAGAATTTTGTTAGGACTTTCGAGAAAGGCCAGGAAATTTTCCCTAGAGACTTGAACCTGAGATGATCTGAGACTGTTGATGCCAAGGCTTAAGAATGAGACCAATACAATGGGAGCATAACAAAGCCTGCCAAAATCACTCAAGCCCTTGGGATATGTTGCTCTGACAGTACTATCCCTTTGTTATATGAGCCCACACATCCCCTTTTCTTGCTTAGGTAACATGATGTTGGGTTTTCTGTTACTTGCAACTAAGAGTCCTACTTGATTGATACACCATTCTTTAAAAATAGAATGAAGGTATACTAAACACTTCAGATATGTTAATACTAAACGTGTGCAATTAAGTAGTTTTTAGTATGTTCACAGAGTTGTCCAACAATCACCACTATCTAATTCCAGTCATTTTCACCATCCCAAAACAAAGCCCTGCATTCATTAGCAGTTACTCCCCACACTCCACTCCCTCCCGCCACCTCTAGACTCTGGCAACCAGTAACACTCTTTCAGTCTCTATGGATTTGTCTATTCTACACACTTCATATAAACAGATTCATACAATATGCAACCTTTTGTGTTTGGTTCTTTCACTTAGCATGATGGTTCCTGTATGTATCATGTATCAATACTGCATTCCTGTTTATTGTTGACTATATTCCACTGTATGGATATATCATATCATGTTTATTCATTCCTCAGTTAATGGACATTTGGTTGTTTCCATTTCCACATTTTGGCTATTATGAATAATGTGCTATGAACATTTGTATATGGGTTTTTGTGTGGAAAATGTTTTCATTTCTCTTGGGTATGTTTAGGAGTGGAATCTCCAGATCATATGGTACCTCTATATTTATCTTTTTGAAGAACTGTCAAACATTTTTCAAAACTGGCTGCACCAGTTACAGTTCTGCCAGAAATGTATGAGATTTCCAGTTTCTCTATATCCTCACTAAGATTATTATTATATGTCTTTTTTATTATAGTTACCTAGAGGGTATGAAATGGTTTCTCATTGTGGTTATGATCTGCATTTCCATAATGGTTAAAGTTGCTGACCATTTTTGCATGTTTTTCTTAGCCACTTATATATTTTTTGGAGAAATGTCTATCAAATTCTTTACACATTTACAAAATTGTGGGGTTTTTTTGTTTTTTCATTGTTGATTTGCAAGAGGTCTTTATATATCTTGGACACAAATTCCTTATCATATATGTGGTTGGCAAATATTTTTGCAATTTGTGGGTTGTCTTTTCATGTTTTTTTGTTAGTGTTCTTTGAAAGATAAAAGTTTTTAATTTTGATGAAGACCAATTTATCTATTTTTTTTTTCTTTTGGTGCTTATGCTTTTGGTGTCTATCTTAGAAAACATTCAAAGACTAATGCAAAGTCTTGAAGATATATTCTCTTGTTTTCTCCCAGGACCCTGGGATCATGACCTGAGCTGAAGGCAGATGCTTAACGACTGAGCCACCCAGGCGCCCCCCTACCATCGTTTGTTGAAAAGACTATTACTTCCCCATGAACTCATCTTGGCACTTTTGTTGAAAATCAGCTGACTATACATATATGGGTTTATTTCTGGACTTTCAATTCCATTCTACTGATCTATATGTCTATCCTTGTGCTAGCACTATCCTGTCTTGATCAGTGTTGCTTTTGAGGTAAATATTGCAATTGACAATATTTACTTCAAATAGTACAAGTCTTCCAACTTTGTTTTAAGATTTTTTTGGCTACTCAAGGTTCTTTGAATTTTCATAGGAATTTTAGGGTCTACTTTTCAAATTATGCAAAACAGACAGGGGGGAATTTTGAATGGGATAGTGTTGAGTCTGTGGATCATTTTGGGATTATTGCAATCTTAACAATATTAAGTTTTCTTATCCATGAACATAGGATTTCTTCCTATTTACTTGGGTTTTCTTTAATTTCTTTCAACAATTTTTTTTTAAATTTTTCAGTTAATACCTCTTTCACGTTTTGTTAAGTTTATTCCTAAGTATTTCTTTTTGATGTTATTATAAATGGAATTGTTTCCTTCCTTCTATTTTCTGATTTTTCATTGCTAATGTATAGAAACCCAATTGGTTTGTGTATATTAATCTTTTATCCTGAAATCTTGTTGAACTCATTTAGTAGTTCTTAGTTTCTTGTGGATTCCTTAGGACTTTTCTATATACAAGATCATGTGATGTGCAAAGATAATTTTTCTTCTTCCAATTTGAATGCCTTTTATTTTTTTTTAAGATTTTTTTAAAGATTTTTTTATTTATTCATTCGAGACACAGAGATACAGAGAGAGAGAGAGAGCATGAGCAGAGGGAGGGGGAGAAGCAGACTCCCCGCTGAGCAGGGAGCCTGATGTGGGGCTCGATCCCCTGGGATCATGACCTGAGCGGAAGGCAGACACTTAACCATCTGAGCCACCCAGGCATACCCCCCTTGAATGCCTTTTATTTAGTTTGCTTGCCTAATTTCTCTGACTAGCACTTTTAGTATAATGTTGAATAGAAGTTGTGAGAATAAGAATCTGTGTCTTTTTCCCAATCTTAGGGAAAATATTTTATCTATTACTATTTTTTTAAAGATTTTATTTATTTGACACACATAAAGCACAAGTAGGGGGAGCAGCAGACAGAGGGAAAGGGAGAAGCAGACTCCTCCCTGAGCCCGGACCCTGACTCAGGGCTTGATCCCAGGACCGTAGGATTATGACCTGAGTTGAAGGCAGATGCTTAACCAACTGAGCCACCCAGGTACCCCTTTATCTCTTACTATTAAGCATGATATTAGCTATGGGATTTTTGTATATGATCTTGATCGGGTTGAGGAAATTCCCTTCTATCCCTAATTTGTTGAGTGTTTTATCATGAAAGAATTTGGATTTTGTCAAATGTTTTTTATACATCTTTTAAGGTGGACATATCATTTTTGTCCTTTAATCTATAAATATGATAGATTGCATTGATTGATTTTCGTATGTTAAACTAACCTTGTATTCCTAATATAAATACTATTTGGCTGTGATATATAATCCTTTTCATACATTTTTGGATTTGTTTAGCTAGTATTTTGTTGAAGATTTCTTTCACCTATATTCATAAAGGATATTGACTTCTTCTTGTGATGTCTTTGTCTGGCTTTGGTATCAGTACAATATTGCCCTCATAGGATGAATTAGAAGTTGTCCCTTCTCTTTTCTTTTCTTTCTTTCTTTCTTTTTTTTTTTTTTTTGGGAAAGAGTTTGTAAAGGACTGGTGTTAATTTGTCTTAAATGGTTGATAGAATTCATCAGTAAATCCATCTAAGCCTGGGATTTTTTGGTGGGAAATTTTTTGACTACTAATTCAACCTTCTTCTTCTTCTTCTTCTTCTTCTTCTTCTTCTTCTTCTTCTTCT